>NW_006263491.1:837030-837277 GCF_000469605.1 Apis dorsata
TTGCAGAATATGAAGTGAGAGAGTCGAGTTTTCATCAGGGATGAACTCCTGACGAGAGAGCAACGTCTATCATCATGATGGAACCACCAGTTACGAGCAAAGTCCTGCGGGCTCCTAGCCTGAAGAGAGGTCAGGAGAACGTCAGGATTCAGGATAGAGTGAGTAAAACAGAAATTCATTTATCAAAACTACGATATATATATATATATATAAATGATTATGAGAAAAATACATTTATATATATATA
>NW_006263491.1:837898-855769 GCF_000469605.1 Apis dorsata
TTATATTGTATTGTATTGTATTATATATAAATGATTATGAGAAAAATACATTTGAAAGAAATCATTATTTTTTATACTTATCGTGAACGAAAAATTCATAGAATTTTGTTTTGTTTTCATGCGAGAAACCGCAGAACCGCTTTTTTACATTGAGCTATATAATTCATAGTGTTCTTTACTATTGTATCTCGATATGCGCAGGCGCAGAATTATCCCCACCACTTTCTAAAACTTCGGTTTATGTTTTTTACACATTGTATCGGGAGAAAGAGTCGAACATCGATTCTTATTTCAGTTAAATTTATTATATTTCATTTTCAGTAAAGAATGAAAATATAATAATTGTATCGATAATTCACTATTATAATTTTATGATTATATCATTTATGGTTGCATGTAGTGATATAGTGAACATTTCTTCTTTCTTATCGTCGTAAATAAAATAATATATTTAATCTCGCGATCTATTGAAAGAATAATGAATTAATATCAGATTAAAAATAGTGTTTTCAAAGATTATTGACATGATAATTCAAGATATTTCACATATAATATACATACATATATGTAATATTTCAATGATTCTTGAAATTTTTTTTTTAATTTGATTTTCATTCATTACTTTCTTAAAAGATAATTATCTCTAGATAAGACATCTTATTTTATTTATGAAGATAGCTATGAATAAGTATCTACTAAAACTATCATAAACCAAACGTCAATTTTAAAGTATCAATAAAAAACATTATAAAATAGTTTAATAAAACATATTGTTACAATGTTTCTAATAAAAGAAAAGAAAAATTCATTCATTCATTCAAATAGGTTTTGTCTACAGTTTAATATATAATATAATTTAACTTTTTATTATTAATTATTGTAATATATGTTAAGATTGTAGTTAATTATTGCAACATATGATAAAAATATATACATTTAAACATAGTTATAATATGATGAATATTTTCCATGATCAACAATCTGGTTATTCTTAATTGTTCCTTTATAAAAACAAATACACAATAACGAGGATAAGTTTTTTTTTATTTAGTTACCGCGTTTATTTTTTTATAAATAATTTTTAATTTGTCGTAAGGATGATCGTTTTTTTTGTTTTCATTCTTCTGTTTTTTTTTGTGTGAATAATAAGAAATTCTGCTATTTCTTTAATAGATCCGTGTAGTAATTGATTTCAATCATGTTACATTAAAGTTTTCTTTGACTAGCCAGCATGCCTAACGTGCGTTTGCTTCGTTTGCCGTTTGTGTTTGATCTTTCTAAATCTACAAAGTTGGATTTTTTTTGTGATTCATAAAACTGCCAATTAAATTTTATGATCGTAATAACGATTCAATTAAAAATTGGTATAAATTTAATGAATAGCGGTTATCAATATATAATTTGTAAGAATTCATAAATATTCATATCATTGCATAAATATTATAATACGTGATCTCTCTTTTTAATTCTAGAATTTAATTTTTTAAAAATTTAAATATAATTAATTAAGAAATTTAATACGGATAATTAATATTTAATAAAACTAATATCTTGTAATGTATTACAAGATTTTGTTTAAAACTATTATAAATATCAACATGCTTTTTTAAATTAACAATCATTGATATAGGATGTAATAAATTTTTAATATATATTTTGAAATTAAAAAATTTTTTTTCATTTTCTTTAAACTAATTTTTTGTTACTTAAATGGCTGACATCGTATCTAATAATATTTACTTGAAATATTTTTTCTATTTAAGAAGTTTAAGAATTTAAGAGTTATAATGAAGCTCTTTTACATAAAAGAATAGAAGAAAAGAATTTATGTCGCATATTCAGTGATATAAATTTTTTTTTTTTATATATTTTAATATAGAATATTCTTAGCTATTATTTTGACTTTTACTTTTCAATTATATCGAAAAAAAATGTTTCAAATAATACATTAGTATTTATGAATTTCAAAGCTTTGCTGTTTTCAATATATATTTCAAAGAAAGATATTTTTTGAAAGTCGAAAGTTCAAAAATATTTGAATTGCTGTTTTCTAGTTATATATTGTGCAAATGTCAAAGAAGGAACTCTTGAAAAAAGCACGTGACGACACGAGCGACTCCATTCTAAAGCATGCCGGTATTCGGTTGAACCATCGAAGACAATAGACGCAGTCCAGTTGTGACGATTTCTCGATACGTGCCGGATGCACATTATGCATCCCTGTCGATACAACAGTCTCAGATTGACGTCATTGCGATTCTCCTTTTTTCGAAAACTCGACTCGAGTCGGTTTGCTGCGGTTCAATTTTGATCAACCGGTTTCTATATTTGCACAGATACACACACGCGCATGCGCGCAAAAGTATTCGAATATTGCTACTGAAATATAAAACAATAAAAATATATATATTAGATTTAAAAGATAATTCTTGTAAGATATAAGATATGAAGATAATATCTTGATATAAAAATTTCAAGTGAATCAGATAATACATACATACAAGAATCATGAAATATTTACTGCAAATATATATAGACATAAGGAAATCATAAAAATATTATATTTATACTTATTTGATTATTATTCATGTTCATATTTTCAATTAATTTTCGCATGAAATTGATATGTTTATAGTATGGCATATTTTAATAATCTTCTATTTACTTCAAATAATAAATAATAGAATTAATAGAATTAATCTCTAGATTTTATAATGGAATGTTAAGATTTATGTTATATACATGTATCTATCTTACAATTATTATAACATTATCTTCGAAACTTGAATTTAACACATGTATTTTCATTGTTTAATATCTCTATAGCAAGCATTCGAATACTTTCGCGTATATATGTATTTTAGGTATGCGCAAACGTGGGCGTTGCGCATTGTGTGTGCGCTGCAGTGCGCAGCTATGCAGTGCCATGCGCGCGCGTTGCACTTGTAGCCCGCATTCCGCGTTCGGTCGCTTCTCGAGGTCTCGTCATTCTTTGTGGAAAATTCACCGTTCGCTTCCACGCCACTTTCCCTCTCGGCCAACCTCTTCCTACTCGTGGATCGGATTACATACTTGCACACGTTGCTTTTGTTACATCAGTTCTTATTCTCTCTGTAACGTCTAATGATTTTTTTTGTCTCGCCTCTATGTGCTACTATGACGAATTTCTTTCTTGATAGGGAATGATAGATAAAAAGAAAGAAAGAGTTATTGTCAATAATTTTTCTGATAGTGATATCACGATCAATATTTTTAAATGATAAGAATATTATACATAAGGAAATGATAGTTATTTATTTTTGAAATTTTCAATTTGAAACTTTCTGCGATTGACGAGAGTTATTAGTTTCTATTCTATAAATAGTAATCGTTCGAACAAGTGGTCGCCGATAAATGGACAATCTTCTTTATCTTGTGAACAGTATTCGGAATGATTATGACTTTAGGCGCTCTCTATCAATTGAATCGTGTACTATACATATATAGACATCAATCAAAATTGAAATTGATGATAATGATGAATACGATTGAATTTATAAAATATTTAAATTAAAACATATATTTTTATTATGTTTATATTTTATATTTTATTTAAAACAAAAAATAATTAAATTTTTTTTTATATTATCATATATGCGTTTAATGTTATAAAATAAGATAACCTAACTTAAATTTATGTAATGTATTTTGTATATTACATATTAGATATACTCATTTTTCTTTCAATTATATCAAAAAACATAATTAAAATTTGTTAATATGGTTTATTTGATTTAATAATTAATAAGTATTAATTTCTAAAAAAATGTTAATTATTTTTTTATAGATTATAAAAATAAAAAAAAAACATCGAAGAATTTATGTTTTTATGGAAAAATATATTTTTAATAATTATGAAATTGAAATATGTAATATTTAATATTTGAAAGTAAAAAGAATTTAAGATTATTCTGAAAAATTCAATCTTATTTCAAGTAATTAAAAAAAGATGAAAAAATAAAATTCAAACTTCATGAATCTAGCTTTCGAAAGTACTGTCCTTTAAATCGCAAACGTTGAAAATGTTGTACGCCCACCCGAGCTCCAAAATCACAATTGTGTGTAAATGAACGCGTGGGTGGGCGGTTGAGAATTATCAGTTCTACTTCTCTGTCCTCGAGAATATTTCGTAGCAACATGGCTTTCATATTATTGATGGTTCTAGAAATTGGGTTAAAATTTGAATTGTTTGCATTTTGACGGAAAATATATTTAAAATTATTTAAAATTATAAATTCTTGTTGATAAATTAAAATAATCAAAATTCATATATTAATTTATTGAAATTTAAAATAACATTGAAATAAACATTTTACTTGTAATTATTTTTGTAAATGTACATATTTTTTGATATCATAACTATGAAAGGGAAAAGAATTTGTTTAATAATTTTTTTCATTATCGTTTTTTCTTTTAGATTGTAAAATTCTGAAGATTTAAATTATTTATGAAATTATGATAATTATAGATTATTATTATTTATTATATTTTTATTTTTATTATATTTTAATATATTCATTATATATTATTCGAATCCACTTAAATTATTAAATTATTAATTAGATTGAATGCATTTTCATGTATTTATGAAAAATTTGAAATTATATAAAAATGTAAAAAAATGCACAATGTAATAAAAATAGATATAAATTATTTAAATTACATCATTATATTCAAAAACAAATTTAAATTTTATTCATTCTACAAAAATTTCAATCTACATAAACATTCGTAATCTAATTATTATTGACATATTCATTATTGATATTTACAATTATTTCAAGTTTAGATATTTTATTACCATAAAATTATCGAAATCAGAAGAAGAATAGTGTTGAAAAATTATCGAATATGGTCGCAAAAATTAAATTAAATTTGCGCAATCAGTTTTTTTTGTATCGCAATACTTTCACGTTGCCATTGACTTTCAAATAATTATGCGGTTTAAAGTAATCTTCTGCCCAAAAATCGTAACTTGAATCTCGAATTCGGAACTGGTTTTCCTCCGGCTGACCGAGACCTCGAGAAATTTATTCGAGATGCAGAACAAGTGCAACATCAATGTAACTGATACGAATCTTTGACCCGTAGGTCGACAAACTTTAATCGAGCCATTCTCTCTTAAGAAATTAAACTGATCAAGTCCAATTTCTGAAAAATTATTTATTTTAGCATCGAAACGTATCGATTGGAATTTTATTTTTCGAAAAGAAAATATAACAATGTTCGGTTAATTGTTGCATCAAAGCTGAAAATCAATTATTCGGAGATATAAATGTTCTGAGAATTGTTAGCGGCTTTAAAAATTAGAATTTCAATTCC
Organism: Apis dorsata; assembly: GCF_000469605.1. NCBI lineage: Eukaryota > Metazoa > Arthropoda > Insecta > Hymenoptera > Apidae > Apis > Apis dorsata. The sequence continues at coordinate 843,260 of NW_006263491.1, forward strand.
AGAAGCAGATAATTCGAATGTAATGACAATTAATTTAAAATGTGACAATTAATTTAGTATTGCTAAATTATATATAATTTTCATTTCAGATTTTTCAAGAATATTTAATTCATGATAGTATTATAAATATAAATTGTGTATAGTAGAATAAATTAATGTTAATAGAAAGTATAGACAACAAAATATTAAATTTTTAAATGTGAATCTATATTTTTTATTCTTATATTTCTATTAGATATTTTATTTGCATAAATTACAATAATGCTGACGTTGTGTCAAATTTGAAAATCATGTTTTGAAATTGCCTTATACAAAATACAAGTGTATAAATAATAATACACGTATTAAAAATATTTTAATAATCGTAAAAATACGCAATAAAAAAATGTAGATTTTTATTTGAAAATTCAAACGTGATTTTTTTCAAGGTTATTAGAAATAAAGTTTTTAAATAAAACTTCAAATTTACTGATTGGTGAAAAATAAGAGAGAGAGAGAAAAAAAAGAAGAAAAAATTATTTATGTAATTTTAAATTTCTAAAAATATATTGCATGCTTTGAAAACTCAAATCTATTATTTCCAGGAATAACAATACACATTAAAAGCACTATTGTATTTTGACATATATGTATCCATGTATTTTAACTCGATTTGACGGCTGGATCATTCTTTACCCGATTTAGCAATCGACGATAATGCGATTAGACAAAAAAAAAAAAAAAAGAAATTAGATACGTTCAGATCTATCTTATTGCGAATTATTTTTACACTATTTTTAGCTTGAAAGTTAACACATATCTGTTTTTAAAAAACATATGAATTGTAACATATATTAAATATACGTGTATATATTTTTTATTGCGTATTTTTATTATTTAGTTTATACCGAATATAGTACTAGATATCTAATAAGATAATAAAGCTTTGATTATCAAATATAATGTCGTTAAAAGCAAATATTGTATAATTACGTGATTTCTATTTATTTATAAAAAAATTATATTAATAACATTATTATTATATTAATAATTATATTAATAACATTAATAACATATATTATCTTAAAGGTAGAATTCTATAAGTAATTCTAGCAAAAAATTTCGAACTCTAAATGGAATTTTAATGCTTATGATGCTTTTATATTATCTGAAATGAAATGAAAACATTTTCCATAAAAAATATATTTTATATTTTATTATTATTCCATCGAACGAACGATATTTTTTATTGCAATTTGAGGAAATTCATCTTCAATTAAACAATTGAATCTTTTTTAATCTAAAATAAATTTTCTTTTATTGCAATTCGAATTAATAAAATAAATCTTCGGTATCATTATTACAAGATCGTGAAATATAGCGATCGAATTCGAAAAATCAAATATAAGAGCGAAAAAAAAATAGCTCGCGTGATAACAAGCAATTTTATTAATACCGATTTCAGACAAGTAATAAAAGCTCGTAGGAAAAAGAATAAAAAAGAAAGAGCGTGAAAGGGTTGATAGCGAACAAAGGTGTGTCCTTTATTAGCCATTAACCTCCGATGTAATAAAGCCTAAAAGCTTTTCCGAGGCCACTGACAACAGTTGCTAAACATGTCATGCTTTAAACAGCGTTTCTCAACTTATTTTCAATAATATTGGATCGTATTAAATTTGTAATGTAATTAACAAAATACAATAGAATAATTGTCATAAAATCAAGATTGAAACTCATCGAAGAGAAAAAAACATTTTTCACCAATTTTTAGAAATCTATCTTTTTAGTTATACAATCGAACTTGCTTAACTATATTCAATATATTCGAAAACTATATTCGAAACTATATTCAATAATCGTATTCGATATTATTATACTTATAAAATTAAATCTAAAAGTTCATTTTACAGTAATTTTTATTTTATTAAACTATTAATTTAAATTAATAACGATACGATTATTAATTTCAATTAAGAAATAAATATACAAGTCAATCTTGATTTTAGTCAATTCCTAAATAAATACGTATGACCGATCGTCGATTTTAGTCGATGGTTATCGAATATACACGATTGATTGTCGATGTTAGACGACAACTACCGAATACACACGATTGATCGTCGATGTTGGACGACAACTACCGAATACACACGATCAACGTCGATTTTAATTTGCAGTATATACAGCAAGCAAATGCTGTACCGAAAAGATTAATAATTTATTTCGATACTTTTTAAATAAGTATTTAATATTCGTGATTTCAAAGCACATTTCATCTCAGAAGCACAAGTAGAATACTGTTAATTATCGCAAAATTGGAATATGAAATGGGAATGTGTCGATTATTTAAAGAAATAAATATTATGAGAATTGCTTTATACTCAAAAACTGAAATCTAGTTCTAGAAAGATAGTTATATAACCAACTGCTTGAAATAATTGAAACATTCGAAATATTAGAATCGCTCGGTTTTTTTCCAAATTATTTGAAACAATTGAAACGAAACATATCTGGTAATCTTAATTCATAAATCGAAATTGAAATAGAATCGAAATTAATTAAGTTTCGATTCAATCTTATATATAATCGTATATATATAATATATAGTATATATGTACATATATGATATAATATATTGTACACAATATACTACAAATAAGTATATTAAGTCACGCGATAAGAAGATTGAGAAACATTGCATTTCAGAATATGCATTGCATTCATCAACATCTCATTTCATTAATTCAAAATGGTTTTTCATTTAGAATCTGAAACAATGAATCATGAAAGATGAAAATATGAATGATACGAATATGATATTTATTATTAAAATTTGAAAGATTTTCTATAATTGATATATTGATATTTGGTATATTTTTAATTTTTTTTACATAAAGATTTACAAAAAATTATTTATTTTGTCATTTTATTTTATTCGTTATTTTTTTTTTTTAATGATAGAAATATTTATCTAAATTTTAATTCAAATACAAAATTTTTATTATTTGATATGATGAATTTTCGATAATGAATTATGATTTTATATACGTATAAAATTGTAATTATTATATAGAAATTAAGAAGAATAAGTTTCTAGTGTGAGAATAAGTAAATAATTTGTTAAACGAAATTTAATAAACAAACGACATATTGATTATAATATATATACATAAACATATATTTTTAATATTTTTTTAATATTATTTATTTTTTTTTATTATTTAATTTTTTTATAATTTTTTTAATATTTTTGTTTCTTTTGTTAATTATATGATTAATGTCAGATTTATTATTATTTTATTTAAAATAAAATGACAAATAATAATTTGAAATAAATCATTTCATACTTTATTATTTTTATTTTTTCAAATGAAAAAAGAAAACTAACTTTATTATATTTAATATACAAATAAATAATTATTTTTTAAATTAAATTTCATTTAACTCGCTTATACAAATAACATAATAATAATTACAAGTTATCAATAGATAATTTTACTATAATTTCTTACATAAAATTTGCTATTTTATTTATTTAATTAAATTTATTTAAATAAAAATTATTTATCACAATATTAATTATTAATCACATAATAAAATAAAAATATATTAATACATATATATTTTAAAAACACATGATATTTTTATTCCTTACTATATAAGTAGAATAATATTTCAATATCATTTCTCTTCAAAAATCTCAAGAAGAAACTTAATTAATAAATTACCATATATCTTATTAAAATGTATGTATAATTAAATAATTCCTTCTGTTAGTTTAATCAATTTAATGAAAATTTTCGATTGTAAAGAAACTAATATATAATCGAAAATCGATTCTCGGTCGATAATCAATATCACAGAAATCAATTTACCATCGCGGAAGCGGAAGGAACGTTACCTCTGCACGACGGATGCGAAGATCAGTGATTGAATTAATTATTCGGCCTCTCCATTCTAGTCGCACGAGTTCGTTCTCTTTTCACGCTTCGAGTTCGTTGTCCGATCGAATGGTGAACTTGTCACGCATTGCACTTTGACTAAATGAACTAAAATAATCGTTGAATTATTTCTGCCAGTATTTTTTGAATATTTCAGTCAGAAGAATCTAGATTTTTAATTCCAATTAATTCTATTTTCAAAATGATAAAAGGCAGTTTTCTCTTAACAATTTGACTATTGATGCAAATAATACAATTTTATCTTCATAAAAAATTTATTTCTTTTTTTTTATATCTTTACATTTGATATATTTTCATGTTCATTATATATGTGAGTTATGAAAGTAATTCTGAATAATTTCATATTTTTTATTCACTCAGACTCTAAATTTATATTTTCGAATTTAAAATTTTAATTTCCCTCAATTTCATTTGAATATTCTATACATATATACATATATGTCTATATCATTCAACAATACAAAAAAAAAAAAGGAAGAATGAGTTACAAAGCCTCATTGTACAATAATACAATAATCTTTACATTGATAATAACAACTATTGTAATTAATTTTCATGTTAGGTTATTTTTGATTTAACAATAAAAAGATAAAGATAAAGAAAAATTAGATAAATTTTGATCTATTGGTGATTCATCTTTGATCATATACTCTGTGATTCATATTTCAAGAGTTTATCACATTTACTCAAATAATAAACTTTGATGTTATTATTTATTTATTTTTAATTTTTTATAATATTTTATACAAATATTTTTTTAATTTCGATTACTACAATTTCTTTGTAAATAAAATATTAACGTTCGTTGATAATATATAAATTCAATGCAGAAATTTCTGATACAGTCACTTTTATAAAGGAAATACGTATGAAATTTCGTAAGCAATCAAATGTTAATCGACACACGAAACATGGAATTTGAGTGAAAAACATTAATCGAATGACACGCTTAAACATGATGCGCACATTTTGCGCATGGTAACGATTACCGATTAATAAATGCGCCAATTGTTTCTACTCTTCTCACGTGAAGCAATATATGGGTGATGAATTGTATGTAAATTTCGACGAAATTACGACAGGTTTGGTGGTTTGTCGAATCGATATGCATCGACGAGCAACTAGATTACATCATATGACTAAATAACTTGCCGCTGTTTCTATATAATTATATGTCAATCCGTAATTCTACTTTTCACTAGTGAAATTTATCAATAATGATATTGACAATTCTCTCATTTTATATATTGCTCATTAAAGAAAAGAAATATATGTATTTCTTGAAGAAACCCATAGAACAATTAAACTTCGATTTCAGTTATTTAAAAAACAATATTTTATTAATGTAGTTACTGTTGTTCTTTGCATTTGTTATATTTATATTTGCTTTGTCTAAAAAAATGTTTTAATATTTTTAATAAAATATTACATATTACTGCTATTACATTTTTCTAAAAATTCAAAATTCGTTTTACGTTTTTTATAGTTCCTGCAAAATGTGTTATTCTATCTTTGTAACTCGAATTCAGAATAACTCGATTTCTATAAGTTGAAATTTATCTTCGTAAGTTAAATTTTTCTTATTTATTTATATCCTGTTTTTAAATTCAAATTATATTTCACACTTTGTTAATAATCATGTTAATTCATATAATTCATATAATTTATGTTAATTCATTGTCCTCTGTACTAAATAATATACAAGAACAATATGTATATCTCATTTTAATATATGACATAAACATTACGCATCTTGTCTTGTTCTATATTGAACTATTTAAAAGAAATAGTATTATCACAGTTTTTATGATATATTTCTATTTCATTTATGTCACATTTATGTTTATTAATTTCTCTTACTAACTCTCCACAGAACAAAAATTTCGCTTCTTCCATGAGATTCGATTTATCAAGTTTCCTAAGATTGTATCTAAATGATTTCAATCGATGATAAGTTACATATGCAGTTCGATTGTTCTATTTCCAAAGATTGACGCGAGACGTCGCTTATGCTTAGTACGTAGCCCTCTACATTCAACATCAGAAACGAAAAAATTAGATTCGCTTTTAACCGTCGCGAGTAGATTTTCATATATATTCACCGTTCCGGTTCTCGCGATCCTTCGGTTGCATAGACCGTTTCAATCTGAACCCATAATCTCGCTTTCGGAGTTTTACTTTTTTTCTTCAAATCCATAGTCTACAATTCTTAAATATAATCAAATTCGAGTTTGTGAATCATTTTAATTTTAATGTGTTTTTATGCTATATTCATCTTTTGTAATATCGAAGTCTTATAATGCAATGTTAAGAATAACGTAGTGTTGATTTTTATGTGCAGGCTCTAAAAAAATTTATTTTTATTAAATGTTGTCAATGGATCTTGAATAAGAGAAATAGTTTCAGTAAGAAATTGAAATCCTTTCACAAATATGGGTGGAAATTTTGTATTCATTGTTTTTAACGAGTGCCCACATAACATTCTTCATATTAACACGATTGTTCGAGAACATTCTTCATAAGAAGGAAGTTATTATAGTAATAATCTAAATAAAAATCACGATTCATTAGTATTTAAATGTTTATTATAGAAAATAGATCTAGACATATGAATATATATTTTCAAAATTTATTATTCAATTTTTTTTTAATATACATTAAAAATTGGATAATTGCGCAAAAATCAGAATTTAAAATAATTGTTTAAATTCAAATCAATTTTTAATTTCAATAAATGTAACGCGAATTAATTATAATTTAAACTTTTTATTTTTTAGCAAACATAAAAAGGAACAATAAATAAAAAAAAACAAGATTGTCAAAATAAATATATTATAGTTTTACCATGTATGATGTTTCTTTGCCTTTGTTTTTCTTTAAGGCCTCGTGCAGTTATTCAACTTCTATTGTATTGTGGTATCAAATTACGTGTCGAATACGAAGCAGGCGCGTGCGAGGATGCGCGTGTGAATGCACGAATCCGGGAGCTTGTTGAATTGAATGTTTTGAAAAGAACTGCATGATTGGTAGATAATGATGAGTAAGAGATCAGAAAATCAGCAAGAGAGAGAAAGAGAAATGATGAAGGACGAAGGATATTAGAATGTGCAAGATTTATAATGGTGTTTCATAATAACATGTTAGTAATTATATTAAATAAAACTTATACAAAATATAATAATATATTCTATAGACAATATCATTAATAGTTTAGGCATAATTATAAATTAATAATTGTTATATGTAAACATAAGAATTATAAGTATAATAAATATAAGTAAACATTCCAAAATATATTAAGGAACTATATTAAAAATTATAAAATATTTATTATAAATATATTTCATGAATATTACAAAAATATTTGAAAAATTAATCCAGAAAAAGAATTAGTTAATATTTAAGGTGAATTTATTGAATATTAGTTCAATCATATAAAAACAGTTAATTATTCAAATACTTTTATGACTTTCATAAAATATACGTTTATTACAAAACATTTTATTATCTTATGTATACTCTCAAATTTATTCCACACTTTCTCTATGTAATACTTATTATCTATTTATAATGCTAATGATATTTTAAAAAAATTTATATAATAGATATATAATAGATATTACATTTCTACATTTTCTATGAAAATATCTTCTGTAAGAATAGCATGAAGGAGTCATAAAATTTTCAATTCTTTCTCTTTTTTTCGCGATAAACTAAATATTCGATTTTTAGAAATTTCAAAAAATTAAAACAATCGTGTCGACTAAAATTCGAAAATCGTTTCTTCTTTCAATCTTTCTAAGATTGTTTTTTTTTTTTTTTCTTTTGAGATTATCTTTATTTGACAATTCATTTCGTCATATTTGATGTTTTCATCGATACATTCAAATCGAACGAAAAATATTAAAATAATTATACAATACAAATATTTTTTTCAAATTTTTGATGTTTGTTTTTTAATTAATAAATATCTTAGAAGAATTACATCCACTGTGCATATATGAATCATCCAAATTTTAATTAATTATCATAAAAATGAACATAGCGTAGACGAAGTGAGTTCATCGATGATTCAAAAGTATTCGAATTTTTTTTTTTTTTTATTAGTTAAAAGTATATATGATCAGCTACAAATATGGGACGAAATTGATAAAAAAAAGTTGAAAACAAGAGGAAACGCAGGAAAAGAGAGGGAATCGAATGGGCATCAGCAATAAAAGTCTGGCAAGTGGCAGGTATATATTATACTCAAGAGTTCAGTAGTGGGGATAACGTGATCGTGGCCGGAGGAGCAAACTGGAGAACACCTCAGTTCGGAGTCGAACGTCCTCCGTTGCTCTTCTTTCATTTTTTCTGTTTTCTTTTTTCCTCTCTGATCGACTTATTAGTTATCACGCGATTATCGGTGTGAGTAATTATCGTCGATTAAATTGACCCATTATGTAACTGACCAAATCCTTTCGAACGCTACATTAGTTCGATTTTTGGTTCAAATGGTTACACACAGTGGTATTTTCGAGTGGTATTGAAATTAATATTGTGAATATGTGAAACTGTTTTGTTTGGTTTATTGAGAAAAAAATATAAAATCACGAGAAAAGAACGAATGATTCGTTCAGTTGTTGGTAAATGATTCTTCATATATGCACAGTGTGATGGATTGCTAATCTAGATACATAAAATTCGAGATAAACATTTTTTATATTGCATTTACCGTTTAATTCCAATTCTTCTTGTGTTAAATATGAATAATTTTTAAATAAATTATATATATAATTATATAGATTAATTTCTAGTTAATAGATTTGTGTATGTGTAATAATTTATTAAAATTGATAAAATTTGCAATTAGTTACAATCAATCGTAAATATTATTTTGTTTGTCCTTGAATAGAACAAATTTTTTATTGGAAAATTAAATTACTTTTGAACAAAAAATATTAATAAGAAAATTACTATTATTTATCATTATGTAATTATTTAATCATTATAAATCAGAAAGAAAAAATATATATCTCAATATAATAATATTGAGATATATTCAATTTGTAGATAATATACATTAATTAAGTGACAAACATAAGTATTATATATGGGACACTTGAATATCATTTTAAAAAATGAAATGTTTTGACCTGTGGCAAAATTCTTGCAAGCAATGAATTATCTAATTCAATAACCATATTTTTATATAAAGTTGATACATATATTTTAACTTGGAAATGTATTTCGATATAATTTTTGCGAATTATTCCTATGATATTAAAAAAATACATTTATTATAAATATTCATGAAATATTCTTTTATCTTTTAAAATAACTTTATAAAATACATGAAAAAATATATATCGAGAAACAACAGTATATTAATAAGACTTTGAAATAGAATATTCTTTATAGTATAGAAATTACATGAGAATTTGTGTTATTAATATATTTCATAGAATTATTTAACAAAATATCCGATTAAAATTCTCTCATTTTAAGCTATTTCTTTGATAAAAAAAAGTCGAAGAAAAATTATTACAATAAATATTTTATAATTATAAAGTTGATTTTCTATATATTTTCGAAAGCTTTTTCTCATTGCTAAATGGAAGTACTTTTTGATCATATTAGTTCGATGCAAGATCAATTATAAAACAAAAGTAAAAATTTTTTATTTTTAATCTTTTTTTAATGAAATTTTTTTCCTAAATATTTATACAGTTTTTTTGATTAAAATAAAATAAAACAATATATAATTTGAATCATATTTGTCTATTTAAAAAGTAATAATAATATTAAAATTTTTAATCATAAAATAAATAAGTAATTCAAATTATATCATATTTGATCTTATTTTATTTAAAGAAACTTTAAAAATATATTTGGAAACGTTTTATTAAAGAAAAATTAAAAATAGAAAAATTTTACTATTACATTAATATCTTTTCATCGATGTTTTTTGAACGCTTCGATTTCTTGGGCTTCTTTCTCTTTCACTCGCTGTCCTTTTTTTATATTCGGTAAAAAACGTAAATAAACTTCGAACTTAGGTCGAACCATTATCTTCTAAGGAAGATAATTGCCAAACTTCGGTTCCAAATATCTAGTTGTCCAGTATGTATTCAATTATGCTGTGTATATTACATACTGTGCTCACTATATCATAAAATGATGACAGTTATATAATTATTTTATAAAGTTATATAAATCTTTTATAATAATAAAAATTAAAAAAAATTAAATTATTCATCAGTCACGAAAATTACAAATACATTGGCAATTCTTCACACTGCGTCGTCTCAAGCGTTGAAGGTGATTTGAACAACATTCGTGCGTTTATAACATTCAAAATCATTGTCACGCACGCCAGTTGACATGGCTAATTTATACACGTTCAGAGCACCATATAAATGTTTCGAACAGGTATTTACTTGTCACTCGTGTCTTTGTCTCGTGCTCAATAAATATTAGTAAAAATCTCTCTGTCTCAGGAAGATAGTGAAATCGACAATCGAATAAACTCTGATCATAAATCATTAAATCAAATTTTCCAATTTATATCTGTTTATTAACTAGGAATCATGCGATCGTTGCCTAGAACAAAAGTCAAAGTCATATAAACGCAACTTGTGTTTCGAAACGAACTTTAAAAGTAAAAAGAAACGATTATAAAGTGATTTCGTTAACAAGGATACAGTGATAAAATAATTATTGTGATTCATCATAGAAGAAAAACGACAAGAAATGCAAGTATCCATGAACACGCGGTGATCGAGAAGGCGACACGCAAACACGTCTTGGACAAGAACGTGTTCGTAGGAGGAAAATAGTTGGAAAACAAGCGATTTTGAAAAAAATGTCTCTGATAACGACAAAAAACAGTTCACCCGCGATGCGGGACAAGGAGAATATTCCAGCCTACGATGTATGTATATTGCACTCGAAATTATTTTTCCTCGCGCCTACTACACCGCCATCTTGCTGTCACAAGTGCCACCTGTTCAATATTTTGCAATCGTTTCTTTCTAGTCACGCGTCTTCTTTCTTATATGCCGGTTTTAAAGGAGAAGTTAACTATGGTGTTGGTTAGACATGCGAAGCGTAATAGGAATTTCCCATAATTCTACCGATCGTTTATTCTAGTGTAATTTCACCGTAATTTTTCCGTAATAAATTTGTAATTACTATTGGTTGAAGTTGTTAAAATTTTTATTTATTTATTTATTTATTCATTTATGAGAATATAAAGCAAAATTAAATATATAAATATATATATATCAATAAGTATATAATGTAAACCGACTATTCAGTTTTGCTCTAGTTAAGTACTTTTTGACCTACATAAAGTAATTTATTAAATATATCAAATATTTACATTTCATGCAATAAAAAATTGAATAAGATAATGCCGAAGATTGTAAATATGGTTTAATATTTGGTTGAATATTAATTTCTACTAATATAATAATGAAATTATTCAGAATTTTTTAATTTCTTTAAAAGAAAAATTATTTTGAGGTTAACTCGAATGCAATAGTTATCCATGCGTTGGCTGCATACGATAACTCTTATCTTAGAGAAATCCAGTTATAACCCACATTATTCCTCTATGCATTTCCATTTTTTTTTCTCTCCTTTATAAAAAATCTAATGTTCTATCATTATTTTTTATACATACACGTATCTATCATAAATTAAATTGAAATTACTTATTAACTATATTTGACGAGTATACTTTTAACTTTAATTATTCAAACAGAAACACGTTTTTTAAAAATAAAATTAACAATTAACAGATTCATAATCATAAGAAAAATCTGTATCAAAAAAGTTAGTCCCATTACAAATCGAATTCATGATTTTTTTTTTTTGTCCTTATATGAACCAACATACAAATTGATTTACTATTGATTTGTTGAAATATTAATATCGATAGCATCGAAAAATATTGCAAGGTACAAGATGGTACTGCGATGTTGTTACGTCAGGGGCTGTATAACAAGATAGCCGCATTTTAATCGAAACATCGCGGGATTACGTAAACGCGTTTATTTCTGAACGACGATCGTGGTCCACCGATAATATCGTTTTCTGGCGTCCATTCATGCTCTCCGAGTTAACAAGTAAGCCCACCTTGCACCAGATCGCGATTGCGCAATAATCAGGCGTAAAGTGATGCTTATTACTCGATTATCGGAATTCATTCGCGGTTAATGCTTGCGAAGCAAATTAATTAATTAATCATGTTTTGCATAGTTTGATATCTCATATTACGTTGTATTATTCAAATGAATTATTTAAGAGCTGAAGTAATTTGTTAATTATATTGAAAAAGTTTCAAAAGTATTTTTCGCGAGTGTAATACTATATTTGCAATGATAGAAATTTTCATTTCTCAATATTTCGTTATTCATTAGCGGAAAATAATTCTTGAGAATAATTTTTACTCTTAATTTTACTCTCAAATACATACATAAAATAAAACATGAGCATTTTTTTTTATTTTATACAAAAATATTTTTCTTTCTCAATTTTCACGAATCATTGTATATATATATATATATATATATATATATATATA
>NW_006263491.1:855985-881682 GCF_000469605.1 Apis dorsata
AGAAAAACCGCTATCAATTTTCAAAATATCAATCTCTCCGGATATCCGTTTTTGTGTGATCCTGCGACAATTAACGGAGCGCTGTTGTATTTATCATATGTAATACATGGATGCAAATGTATTAAAAAAAAACTATTATTCTTAGCAACTATTTATCTGTACTCGGTGAATAAAAATTGCACAACGTACACAAATCGAAAATGATGACAAAAAAATACTACTTAGTTAATGCAAAAATTGACTATAATTTTAATAAGATAAATATGTTTTGACACGATATGTTGTTAAAAAAAATTTTAATTATTGTCCGCGATTTAATAATGTTTATATTACAAATTACATTTCAACAGTACCACGATGCATTTCAGTAGACATGAATGGAATTATTATACAATTGTATGCTGATAAATTATCGATGTTATATGTGTAAATATCCTTTTATTTTTTTTTCCCTAGTTCAATGTTATAATTTTTAGGTTAGGTATTGCCAACTTCCTCGTTGAAAATATTTCGTAAGTTAAAATTTCTTTTCGTTTTATCTAAATTCGTAGCTTAATTTATAACGATATCAATTACAATTATAATGATTATAATGATAATAAGGAATTTTTTATATTACAAATTTTGCAAATAAAAGTTTAGGATAAAAGATAGGATCTTTTTATTTTTTATAATATTTTTTATAATAACATAAACATAATTTAAACTTTTTATAGTAATAATAATAATAATAATAATAAGTATAAACATAATTTTAATGATTTGTCCTGTTTCTTTTTAATCTTTCATTTTAATTCTTAATAGCGGATAATAAACTTCATTAATGTTAATTTGTTAATTTTTTTGTAAGACACGTTGACATATGAGTTATATATAAAATCGCACGTAAATAAGTTTAAAAAAAAATTTTTTTTTCATTAAAAATTAGAAAACAAATGCAATATATAAATGTATTGAAGAGAAATATAATAATTTTACAATTAAATATAATTTTATAATTTTATTTCTAGTTATTTTTATCAATTTTTTCATTTTTTTTTTATTTACTCACTCTTTTCATTTTTCAAAAATATTTGAAAATAAATAAAAAAAAATAAATTTTTAAATACCAATACAAATACCACAGAGTTATTTAACACAATTAACTTATAACATTTTATGTATACGTTCGAAATATCAAAGCATATCTGTATAAAAAAAAAAAGACACACGTTGTGAAAGGATGGGCTTGTTTAATGGCGATCCAATTAACCACGGCAATATGCCACGTGTCTAATTATTCTGTGATGTTGATAACCTATATTAAAGCGTAGACGCGCATTGGATGTTTTGCATATGGTTTCTTCTACAACGACTCTATAACGTATTTTCTTATCATTATCTGACAATCGTGTGCTAATTGCATTCTCTTGTTCGTCTTCTTTAAATAGTTGAATTAAAATTTACAATAGTTGCATTAAATATTAATGTTCTTAATAATTATAAAACTTTATTTTTTTTAATAATTATATAACTTTTTATAGGTTAGATCGTCTTGTAGAGATTAGGTTAATCTTTTATGAACAAATGAATTAAACATTTCTTTCGATGATGGATTGTATATGTTGAATATTTTTTTTCATGGATTCAAAAATAATTATTTTTGTTTAATGTTATATTAATTCTTATCGAAGTGAAGTTCAAAAATTGTAATAAATATTTTTTTCTTTTTTGGTAATCGATAATGATTAAAAATATATTTTTGATAATTTTTTTATATATTTCATAATTTTTAGTTTTTGACAAATGTTAAATATTTTTCTTCATGGATTCAGAAATAATTATTATGATTTGATATTGTGTTAATTCTTATTGAAGTGAAGTTCAAAAATTGTAATAAATATTTTTTTCTTTTTTGGTAATCGATAATTATTAAAAATATATTTTTGATAATTTTTTATATATTCCATAATTTTTAATTTTTAATGACTGAATAAAAATACATTCTCGACAATTTTTTCCATGTTAATTTAATAAAAAAATTACGTTTGTCATTAATATTATCATTTATAACAACTGTCTGTATAATATAAATATATACTTACGATAAAAATATATTTATAAATTATTAAATATTAAATATTAAATTATTATAATATTAAATATTATATTATTAAATATTTATAACGCATTAATAAAAAATTTGAGAATATTTCACTTTATTTCTATTTCATTAAGACATACACGACTTTTTAAAATTAGCCAAAGAGTCCATTTTTAAATTTCTAAAAGAATAGAAATTAGAAGTAGAAAAAAAGCGTGATTAAAAAGATTAAAGATTTCGTTTGATAAAGAATGCCAATCATCTCACCTTGGTACGCTAAAGGTTAAAAAGCACGTTCTATTGAAAAGCGGCGTGATAGCGCATTAATATCAGCTTAAAGCAGCCGGGCATCAACGATTTGCATCCATCTCACAGTTCCGCATCTATTCATACACGTTGAAAAAATTTCTATTCCGCGCCTTTCCACCGATTCACACGTTTAATTGCTATTTCCATTTCGCGAAAGAACCATTCAATTGCCTCTCCGATTTTACCGAAACTGTATTCAAATCGACGCTTGATAATCATGAAGCGTAGTATTGCGGGTTGGCGTTAGTCCGTTAGACGATCATTTAATGTTGAATCTTCTCTCACAATTTTCCTTTAACTTCAGTTAAAATCAAAATGATCGATAATTTATATCTATTTCTAAATAGTAAAATGTTCATTTTTTATGTAAAAAAAATTTCTTCCAATACGGACGATGATTAATTAATAACTTTTAAGCAATAATTAAAAATATACGTGTACAAAGTATATTAGATCTATCTATTTAAGAATTCATAGATATGTTTTTACAAGTAAAATGAGATTAAAAAATGAGACTATCGTGTAACAAAAAGTTTATAAATGCTCGAGAAACAATCATTAATAATTATTTAATAATTATCGATTTAATCTTTTGCAAGAAGATTTAATTTATTATTAATTTATGGATTTTAAATTATTTTTCGAAACGAGTTATATTTTATGCTCAATAAAAAAGGTTTTTATCGAATTGGTGGTTCAAAAACTGTTAAAAAAATAATATGGTATATTTCCACGATAGTTCTTTTCACCAGTAACGAGAAAATTGGAATAACACAGGTATACCTGTCCTGGTTACGATCACTCGCCTTTTTTTCTTGTTTTTTATCTCCGATGTCGTGCAACACATCCATTTATCGAACGCACACGCAATTCAAACTTTCAAGCTTTTTCCTATTTTAACCTTTTTAACTGCTAAAATTGGTATGGTGAAATCGAAATATTATTATAATGTATATTAACTTTCTGATGAAAATCTAAGATACCCAAATAAACGATAAAGACACAGTGTTATAAATTACAACTATTTTAAAAATTATTGAAAAATTCGAATTTAACATTATATATTAAGTTGTATGGATAGTGGAGTAACAGTGCT
The DNA here is from genome assembly GCF_000469605.1 of Apis dorsata. Lineage (NCBI taxonomy): Eukaryota > Metazoa > Arthropoda > Insecta > Hymenoptera > Apidae > Apis > Apis dorsata. Next base: position 859,474 of record NW_006263491.1, read on the forward strand.
AGATCTTTGACTATATTAAATTCATGTATTAAAATATTATAAATGAATAAAATAAAATAGAAAGTATTTTCATCTTTAAATAAATTATGTTATTACAATAATTAATTATATAATAATTAATTTATCATCAATAAAAGATCTGATATAAATTGGTATATTAATTAGAAACATCAAATTATTACTATTAAGATTTAGTATTAACTTATTGAGTATAAGCTGTTTCAGAATAAAATTTCAAATGGTTTGGAATAAAAGTTATGGGTTGGAATAAAGCATCACAAATCAAAAGATGATTATTAGTATTTCATACATTATTTTGAAAGTTTAAATAAAGGATTGAGAATTATCGTTATTCGATTTATTATTATGACTTATAACATTTGAATTGCAATGAGTTAATAACATTAATCTTCTAATCTAATTTATATACACATTTTCTATGTGAAATTCTTATAATAACTTGACCTCGCTGTAAACAATAGACGATTATAGATTATAATTACAAAAATCATTATAAGAACTTTAATTATTTAGCGAATAAAAAGCGGGACTAAAATAGACGAATTGGCAATATATTTAATACGAAATGCGGGTTGAAAAACGTTATAGCTCACTTATATAGTTTATACTCGGTCGTCAAGATTATCGCATTCCATATAGGACTCTATAAAATAAATTAAAACCATTACGTCCCACAATGCTGGTATTATCGCTCGTAGCACACATTTTCATAACTACTGATTCCATTTCTATTCTTTTAGCACTATAATCGCAACTTTTTTTACATTGGTTGATTAATTTCATAGAAATGATTCTTTAAACATTTTATACTATTGTTAGCGATTAAATCGATTCTCATGTTTATATTTATGTATAAGTATTTTTGTGAACTTGTCGAGTTACGGAAAGTTCAAAATACAAAGTTGAAAGAATTTTGTTTTTCAAGTATTTTATTCATTATACATTTAGTAATAATGTATAATGCTACAGGTTTGGGAATTTAAACTTCGGGACTCGTCGGAAAAATTCGGACGAGTTCGGGTGAGATCGTGAAACGCTTGCATCGTTCGGAATCCCGAAACTTTCGAAATTACGATATGTATTCGTTATATATTCGAGCTCTTCTCAAATATAGTTATTCTCAAAAGTGGCAAGTTAGAATTATAATTAACAATTTGCTATCCTTACTCAACAGAGAAACGATCATAAATGAATAAAATATCCAGATTTTTTTGTTGGCATTTAAAATATAATTAGGTGATCAGTGATCGTCTATTTTTTACCATAGAATAAGAATCAAGTGGTTAGCCAATTAATAGCATGTACTCATTTCGACGTATGCAAGCTATATTATTCAATCAATCATTTCTATTAGATGATATCACAAACATTAACATAGTAATTACTTGTGGTATGGAAACTTCGGAACGGTTAGAAAAAAAAAAAGGCAATGTTACATAGATCGCGTTAAGTTGCAACGCGACTAATCTTGTTCTGATTAGTAGTTGAATAAATGATCGGCACATCGAGATAACTAACCGACTAACTGGTTATCTTCGAAGCATGCGTAAATTTCCGCGTCTGGTGTTCGTTTAACCAACCGTTGCGCACCTTAACGCACCTTTGCAGGCCGTATCTGTCTTGGACATGCGTTCTTACTCGCTTGCAAGCTTATTCTTATTCTTCGCCGATGTGGTATAACTGTACCAGGGTGTGGCTTACACGCCGCGACGCGACGAGAACGAGACAGACGAGGGGAAAAACGGTCTTGCACGAAACTCGTAATAGCCCGTTAGATCGAACTGCTATGGTAACGCGTGTGTACATGCAACATCGAACCCCTCTGACTCGCGACCTTTTCCGTGTTGTCTGCTTTGGTTTTGTTTTGAATTCTCTACATCTGACTTCCGAATTGGTGATAGATTGTTTTGATACATAAAATAATCGTGATCATTTTCCCAATTATACGTAATATGTTTAATTATAAAAATATTAATTTAAAAAAAATTTATCTTTAACCGAGAATTTTGATTTTAACTCTGTTGTTCTATTTGTTATTAATAAAGATGTTATGTGATAGGATAGAAATATAAGACACTACTAATTTAAAATTTACATAATATAATAATTATTAAAATTATAAAATGAATGTAATTATATTCTTAATAATATATATATAATATATATCAAAATATATTGTAACAAATAAATCTTATTATAAGTGAGATTTTAGAACGAATTAATTTGGATAAATCATCGAGCTAATCAAATTTAAGTAAATATATGCTCGCTTGTGATTGAATACGGTAATATTATTTATTATACTCAATCTGTCCAATAAAATATATAACATAATATAATCTATTGTGTAATCTTAATTTATAACTATTTCAAGAATCTGTAAATAAAAGAATAAAAAAAAAATATCTCATATATCTACCCTATTCTCTACGTGTTATTAACAGACAAACAATTGTTAGTTCCCGCTACGTAATAACAATCCCGGAAGCCTATTCTCTTCCATACATCCATCTAAATTCTTCCGATTCGAAATGGTCATTATCACCTTTCGATTCAGCATTGTTACATCAGAGAACAACTTTCCATTCGATGACAGGATAAAAATAGGCCTAGATCTATTCCCATTGCGAAATTTATATTCTCTTATTAGCGGCGAGCATCAGTAGCGATCACGTGTATACCGTCAATATCTGTTCCCTCTCGACAAATGGGGCTCAATCGAGCTGCGGAAAGAAGGTCATTAACAAGCGCGCCACCTTTGGTGAAATAACTCGATGATAGGTTCCGCCGCGAGAGTGGAATATCCGACGGCAGTTCCTCGTTCGCACAAGACACGTGTGTGGGTGTGAACGCTTTATCTGCCAGATCTTTTCTCGTGGATTGTTCCTTTTTCCGATTCTCTCTTTGAAAACATCTTCTTCACTGAGAGGATATCATCGTGCTCATTCGGCAGATTTATCGGTTAGAATATTATTCTTGGCTCGGAAATCGATCGATACCGATCGAGTATGCGTTTCAGTCGGTATAGCGATTTACATATTTGGTTCGTTTTCTACTTTTTTTTCTAAACTCTTTGAATATATGCTTCGCAAATCCAAGAATTTGAATAAATAGAACTGTATTTTTTAAGATTATAAACTCAATTTAATCTTAATTTAATACATATCTAATTTAATATATCAAATCCTAATTTAAATAAAACTTTTAAAAAATATATAATATTTAATATATACATTATATATATAAAATATATACTGTACATGTATATAAGTATATTTGATCATTATATCATTAAAAATAATATTATATTTTTATTTCAAAAGTACAGATAATAAATGTAAGAAAAAAAGTGATATCAGATATCAGATATGTTGAAAATATATTTTAAAATAATTGAAATTAATAAAATATATTTTATTTCCAATAATTTCTCATTAAAGAATAGAATATATTTTATTAAAAATATTTTTATTTATATTATATTTGACCAGTCATCATATGAAAAGAATTGTTCAAAATATTGATAATATATTTGATTTGATACTATATTTTCTATTTTCAATAACTAATGATTTTTTAAAATAAAATTGCATTATTTTGATTTTCTCATTCAAAGTGACTATCTTCATATAAATCTCTTTTAATTTGTAATTTTATAATATGAAAAAAGATTAGTCTAAAATGTTTTGAAAAAAGTAAATAATTAAATTTAAAATATTTCAAAATATAATTTTAAAAATATTTAATTCATTCTATATATATTTATTAAAAAAAAAAAAATATTGTGTTGATCTCTTGAAATACATTTAAATCCGACTTGAAAATTACCCGCAATCTTATGGTACGCGCAAAGCAAATTAATTAACCTTCCATTTCATTATTTAAAACAAGTTTAGCGATAAATATTTATCGCGAATAACCTTATTCTTGAAATTATCCTTCACCGTCTATTTCTCCATATAAATATACTAAATATTTTTGAAAATTTACCACAATCTTTATTCTAATATTAAGGATTTTTATTAATAATTTTGTATGCTTTTCATTCATTTTGAATAATAAAATAATTTAAGTGTTAAGTGTATTTTTTGTATTTTCATTTTATTAGAATAATGATTTATTTATTCATTTATTTATTATATGAGAAAAATTTATTACTGTATAAAAAGAAATAGATTATATTCACAATTTAAAAAAAAGAGGAAAAAAATTACAATAGCTTAAAAATAAAATTTCTAAAAATATTAATCGAATCAAAAAAATTTAGTTACAGTAATACAAATATAATTAGATAATTAGATGAGGCAAAATGTTTAAGAATAATATCTATAGAACATTAATATATTTTTGAATCATAGTTTTTGAAGAATCAAAGTGTATAAAAATATCGATTGAGATTTATTCATTAAATTAATTGTAATAAGTAATTAAAATTTGTATTATTATAAAATGAAATAAAAAAAATACTTCATTACTGTTTCATCAAACGATTCTAAATATATTATTTCATCGAAAAACTTCAATTGCTTATGACTTAAAAAATAAATCTCAATCGACATTTTTATCTATCAACTTTTATATTTGTTTAGAGGTTAAATATATATATAATAATGAATAAAGATGTTTATTAATAAATTATATAATTAGTTATATAATTTAAAAAGATATTTCACGAATATATCAACATCATACGTATAATGAAAATTGAATAACTGATGATCTATTACAGACCAAGTCACACTCATCTCTATCACTAGGGAAACTCCCCTTGACACGAAACGTATGATACGTTTACTTTATCTCTCGATTCTTTCTTTTTCGTTCACTGTTCTTTCTCTTTTCCATGTTCAATGAGGTGGAAAGAGAATACCGAGCTTTGATCGAGCCATATCGAGATTAAATTTCAATTCCATTATTTTATAAGTGATTCGATTTTCTATTTTGGTATAATTATAAACTTTTATTATTATATAGTTAACAATATGGATTCGATTATATTCAGATTTCTTTTTAAGAAATAGATTTTAGAATCATTGTGGCACTTATATATCACATTTTATACACATAATGTTTCCTCATTTGATACATTTATATATATACATATATATATATATATATATATATATTGCATATTTTCTTTATTTTTTTTTTGTTCATCATTTCAATTTACTAATTTTTTAAACTTGTTTTATTATAAAAATAAGCAATAACATATTTATATATATAATTTGTATGCAAAATAAATTGTAAATTATGGTAAATTTTTTTATTGTATTATTTATATGTTAAGATTTTAAAGAGTAAACAATTTTTCATGGATTGTGTAACAAATTATTATTTCTATTTTTCATGTTATTTAAAAATCAAAATCATTTTATATTTTTATTTTCTTTAAATAAAAATTAATGATTAAGAGAATAATAGATGTAAAATCTTAGTCTGATCAAAATCTTTCTTCATTTTTCCTTTTTTACAGTACAAATTTAAACAATCTTAAAAAGATATAAATATTTGTTAATTCTGAGAAACAGTATTGCAATAATTAATTTAAAAAATAAAAGAAAAATTATTTATCTTTTCACAGATTTTAGGTTATGTTTATGTTATAAGATTAATATTTATATATAAGTTTCTTTCAATAAATTATTTATTATAGTATCTAATTAATAAATAAATTTATATTCATGACACAAGCTAATAAATAAGCAGTAAATATCAAAATAATTGGTTTTAAAACTAAATATTTATCGTTAAGTGAGATTAGTCGCGTCCTTCGAAAAATATATTTTGCGTATGCACAAGCATTATCCCTGCCACGACTTATATTCAACGAATCACACGTCATCGTAGAAAACGATTTCTTATTTATTCGACTTGAGTTTTCCATTCTTTAAAAGTTTTCCATTCGTTAAAAAAAAAAATTTAAAAATGTGACATCTTGTATATTTTCATATATTTTTTTTTCTTTTTCTAGAAGTATAATCTCCAAGAAGCTTGATAGAACAAATGATTTGCATTTTACGATTAAGTACTTGAACGAATCGTTGAAACTAAAATTTGCATTTCTTCATAACAAAAATATTTTCTTATTTCGAAAACAAAAGAGAAGTCGAAGCAATTTACAATGTAAAATATAGGATTAACGAACTTTGTGCAAATGAGCTAACTTTTAAGTAGAATTGAAGAAAGTAAATTTTTTAAATTTTAAATTTTCAATTTCATAATATAGTACTTTGTGAATAATCTTTTTATTGAAATAATATTTATTTTCCATGAAAAACGATATTTCAAATATAAATATTTTAATAAATTTTAATTCAATATTATTTTAAGTATTTATTTCAAATAATAGTAAATAATATTTCAAATAAATAATGTTTAATATAATAATATATAAAAAACTCAATTTATCTTCAGTGTCTAAGAAATAAATGAATAAGAAATGAAAAATAAAACACAATCATGTTCTATGCTTATATTAATATTTTATATCGAATTCGAATGTAAATAATAAATAGTATTCATTTATTAAATAAAATATTCAAATATTTCAGCTTTCTGGTATACTTTTTGGTTTTATCTATTTCGAATATTTCCTTTTTACAACTTCGGACATTTTCGTTCGTTTTCGGAAATCATCGTTTCATCGTCGATAAGGATCGGTTTTGAAAAAGTACGCGTGGCGCGTGGACAATCATATATGTATATAAGATCGAGATCACATATGTCGGCTCTTTTCATTCAGTCAGTTGCGACGAACCCTGTTGATCTTACGTAAGGCTTCGTATTATATGAAAGAGACCTTGGTCGTAAATTACGTCACCACTGTATCGCGATGCAACAACTATTGCCGTCTTCAGGGTGACGCTCGCTGTTAGTCTCGCAAATTACGTCTTGAACGCATGTTTGTTTTTTTCTTTTCTCGTCAGTTCGTCTCTCGCCATTTGCTGCCGCGTGTTGCAATGGACTCTCTTCTAGATTAACGTCTCGTTTGTTTCGAGGAAACTCTGTGGAAAGAATGCTGGATCGTGTAAGAATTATTTTTTTATTTTCGGGAAATAGACCCGAATTTCATTTCTTCGCGGTTAGTTTAGTATTTAGTATTTTTATGAGCTCTTGATGAAGGCTGACCACAAGCATATGGAATAGTGCCTCTATATATAATAAAATAGAATATTTTACGATCTTTTAAAAAAATGATAAATTGATGTCGAATTAAAAATATATATTTCAAAGATAATTGAAATGTTAAATGAATATTATTATTTTAATTTCCGAAACGCTTTTTTAATTTGACATTAATTTATTGCTCTTTCAAAATATCGCGAAACATATTGTTTCATTTGAAACGACTAAATTATCGCTGCACGCGAACTATAAATGGTGTATGATCATAAAATTTAAACTACAATAGTACTTCAATACAGACTCATATTGGGAGCACGTTACGTTTACTAACGAGGGAAGTAGAAGTTCTGAGAATTGTAGACGTTATCGCATTTTTACTTCGTTCACTTCTTAACGAGAAAACGAAACAATCAGTCTGAGTGAAATAAAAAAGACGTTCGATTGTTTCCTGGTGCAGTGTGTTTATTATCGAGCCACTATTGTATCCACAATAATAATTTGAGCACATAATAAATTTGTATTATATTTACGTTTGTGTTGACAACGAGGAAATGTGAGGAGAGAAAATTTCGATAATAATTCGATAATTCGTGAATTGATTAATATTATGATGTATTAGTGATAAAAGTAATTGAGATTTTTTAATTTAATAGATTCTCTTTTAATTTTTTATTAGCCTATGTGAAACTTGAATTTTTAATTCTAATGAGATAAGTAAGTTTATTTAACATCATTTATAGATTGTAAATAAAAATGCATGTAATATTATATAATGTATATATACAATATTTTTTATTTATATATAAAATTTAAATATAATACGTTATTATTAATGTCATATATTTAAAATAAGAAGACAATCACATAAAAAAATAGAAAAATTATTAATTTAAATAAAAATAGTCTATAATATAATGTAATAAAATAAATCGAAGACTAATTATAATGAGATAAGAAAGAATTTGCTGTAAAAAAAAATACCAAAAATAATTTGCATCAAGCATTTGAAATCGAACAAGTGAGAGCAAGAGGAATTCGTATTTGGCGCGTAACTATATATAGTTCATAGCATCTTACATCGCGTTGTGCACGTGGTAATCCGATTTGTTACAAAAAATCGTACAGCCGCTTATTGGCAATCCTATTAGAAATGAGATCACGTATTTTTGAAAATTAATTTCAACTTATATTTCCTCTTATTTATTATATTTCATTATATTATAACATTGCATCAATTTCTACAATGATCAGTAACAATAATATATATTATTGTAAATACATATTAATCGTGTCCAATTAAAAATTTTGAAGTTTTTCATTTTTTTAATATATATGGAACACAATAGTACTCTCAATATTCGCACAATAGGAGAAATATTAAAATTATTAATTATTCGAAGAAGTATTTATAATTTGAGGATTGTCGACATCTTTTTCAATTTCATTCATTTCACTGATTGTACCAATGCCAGTTAAAATATCAATATATTAATATATTATTTTTGATGTATATTTCGATAATATATTGTTAAGATATTGTTAATGGATAAAAATGATTAGATTCCCCATTTTTTCTTAAGGAATATAAGAATTTTAATAAGTTGCAATAAAAATAAATACTTTTTATTTAAGTTTATCTCGATCACTTCTATTCGTATTGATATTTTCAAAATTAAAATATTTAAAATATTTTGAAAATAAAGTTTCATTAACAACACCTCTGACAATTTTAAATAAATAAAAATTTCGTTTAATATTATCGATATTTATCGATAATTTAATACAAATGGTCACAACTCTAATATATAACGCTTCAACGCTTCATTTGTTATCAGTTTTTAAAAATGAGTATATCTAATAAAATAAATTATCGAATAAAATTTATCAATGCCAATTCTCTATCTTTTCACACTCATATCTTCTTTTTCGTTCAGTTGAATTCACAATATCCTGCTTGCCAAGAATAGCCTGTATCATTTTCTTCTCCTTTTTTTTTTTCTCTATTGACAATTTCTCGATTTTTGATCGGCTATCAATTACTTGGACTTGATTTCCTTGCCAACCGAATATATATATGTATACATATTTTCGGATGAACGAGTTGGCGTTTATAAGCTTGGAAAGGAACTTCGACGTACGTGGTTAGCATGCTATTCCATGTTTTCGTGGAAGGAGGATAAAGTTGAGACGCGAATACATCGAACGAGCGAAATATACGTTTGTGTCTTAAGAAACGCCTTAAGGAGAAACGATTATCTTTTACATATGCACATAGTGCACGAATGAGTTATTTATTCATCGTCCTTGCATGGAGCGCGCAATGCCGCATTTTGCAATGGACTTTAACGCAATCTATATTCGTCCATAACTCCTTAGATACTTAAACGTTTTAGAATAAATGAATATTGTAACATTATAATATGATATTGATGTTCGAATAGTATATTATCGATAATTTTATATTCTATAATCAAACTTCTATGCGGTGTTCATTCATTCATTTTGTAATATCAATCAATTAAAATTTAACAATTATTTTTAATTCTTTTAAATTTATTTCATCAAACATGTGAAATTATTTTTATTCTGTTCAATTTTTTATCCGATAAACAATTATTGTATATATATTATATGATATTAAAAATATTAATTAATATTAAAATTATTTTATTTTATTTTGGATGAGCCGGAATTCATGAGATCGTTAAATTTAATAAATCTGAAATTGTCTCAATTATATATATATATACATATATTTGGTTTCAATTTCATTATATTCTATTCTAAAATAACTTTGGTTCTAGCAATATAAATTATTATTTATTTATTTATTTAACTTTTTATTAATTTTACAAAAGCTAAATTATTTAGTTATTTATTAGGTATATTATTCTAGGATAATTTCAGATAAGAGTTAGATTTTATACTAATCAAAAAAAACTATCGATAGTTTCGATATATCGATCTAATATATGTATTTACATCGATAATGATATATGATGTAAAAATCTATAAAAATATATAGATAGAAAATTTCGATATATTGACAGAAAATAACGATATAAAAATATCGATATTCTCGAAACATTAATGCATTGTTGCCATTGTTCGTTATTATTATGAACCTCGACGTCATCGAAAAATTAACGGCATTACTTTCTACTGTAAGTTTCCCTTTCGTTCGATGTTTACGAAATACGAGCCAGTAGAAATATGTATTCTCGCATGAAAAGGGCCTTGCTGCAAGAGATGACCGAGACGATAAAAAATATAAGGAGGAAACGTGCAAAAACTCGGTTAACATTAACGCGACGGTGGTTCTCGCGCAAGGACGTCGACTGTATCATCGCTAAAAGCGTCGCAACCGGTTCCACAAGAACCGCACGTTATTCGATTGTTAATCGCCTAACCAAGATAAGAGACTTTCCGCGCGATATCCGGTCATCGAGCGATCAATCATCGACACAGCACAATCCTTATTTGCATCTCGATGAGAAGGATCGCATCTGTGTTAAAGTGTGCTCTGAATCGATTTAAATCAGCGATTCTCAATCTTTTGTACTAAATGTGAAAACAAAATTCAAAAATTTGTGTAGCAAGGCATTATTATAAGAATTTAATGGATTGATTTCTTTTTTTTTGTTTCTAAAATATTTGTTATGGAGAAAATGAGGATAACAAATTATTTTAATATTGTATATGTATATGTATTTTTTAATATTTTCTATTAATTAATTTATAAAAATTTTAATAATTAAAATTTGAAAACTTTAATTTAATTAATATATTATTTAAATTGAAATTAAATTTTAATATTAAAATTGATCTTCTCATGAATAACAAGATGATTTCACTGTATCCACTTGTCTCTGTATTATTTTTAGCTTCTGTACATTATATGATTAAAAAAAACAAAATAAGAATAATACTTTTAGTTGTTTTTTGACAATAGTAATTTTATGATATTTTATTTAGATAAATAAATCTATAAAAACTAATTATTGACATTTTTTAATTAGTATATTTTTAATTTTAATTAATTTAAAAAAAAAATTGAACGAAGAAATTTTATAAAATACATTATATAAATTACATATACAATACACTTCGTACATATATACATAAAGTACATAAAATTCATTCTTTTTATCAAATATTATATGTATTACTCAGTTTGGAATCATTATTATTTTTCATAGAATCCAAAAATTTAATAAAATGTCTTTAAATATTACAAAATTTTTTCGATAAAAATATTTGTTGAAGTAAGTGAGATTATTACAGTATATGTTATAAGTAATAAAAGATTCAATATTAATAAGAATTTCACGATTGATGCGCATAAGCAATGACAATATTATGCAAAATAAAAAATTTTAATCAAAATATTTTTTATTTTTGTTTTATTGATTAAATAAAAATATGATATGATATAATATTTGCATTTTTAATTAATAAGTGATAATAATCTATGAAATAATTAAATACAATTTAAATTATATCGTGTTTTGTTTTGTTTTAATCAGAAAAACTTTACAAATCATAAAAATTTAATGAAAAAAAAGCAAAAATAACAAAATTTTAATTTTGCATTAATGTTGTCTTACTGTTTTTTTTCAATACTTCAACTTTCGATTTTCTTTCTCTTTCATTCACTATCCTTTTCTACGTTCAGCAAAAAACGTAAACAAACTCAGAGCTCAGGTCAAGCCACATAAGAAAATAAGGATCAATACCTTTGTTGGATATTTTAAAAATATTATTCTCGAATCTTTTCTACTTATATATAATATTTATATTTACTATATTAATATTTGTAACATTAATTTCGAATTAATATTTAATAAAAATTAACAAATAATTCAATATAAAAAAAAAGTAATCTCAATTTTTTTAATACTTTAATATATTTGATCGATGTGCAAGTGCAAATTCAGCGAAGTGCCGGAAATTAAATAATCGATGAGAAAAGAGAAAAGTTGACAGGATAGATATAATTTATAGCCATCATCGGGTACAAGATCCTTAGACGATCTCTAGTCGCTTTATGGCATCCGTGTACACAGCTGGTTTCTCTGGCACACCTTACGACACTGGCACGCGTTTTGCAGCCCGTGTTCTGTGAAACGGCAACGACGTTCGTTACGAAACCTTCCGTACAACGACCATAGATGTACATAGACAGAAAATCCGTGGCACGCGCATTCTCGTGCCCACATCCGGCGCGTTACGATTTCCATGGACCAATCGACACAGTGTAGGTCGATTAACGAGATAGTTTTCGAACTGATTTCTATTCCTATAGATGTATATACTGCTTTATAAGTTTTTCTTCGTAACGATTTGTCCATATACAGTATTTATAATACTGTTATAAATAATACAGTTTTGAAAGTTACAATTAAAACTAACAAATTATGGCATAGGAAATAGCAAATATCAGTTGTCATTGATATCCAAAATATCGATTTAAGTCGTGTTCTGAACACGGAGCAGAACATGATGTATTATTCTCTGCTCTTCATAGAAGAATATACATAAGAATATTATATTGTTTAATAATTATAATTTGTTAATTTCATAAATAATTATAAATTCATTAATTATTGTAATTATTGTGAAAATTGTAAATAAAAATATATTACGGAAAAAAATTATTATAATCATCTGGATACAAGAATACTATTTCTAACAAAGTTTTTGATCAAATGCAATGAAAAATTTATCAAAAATACTGTAATGTAATTTTTGAAATATAAAATAATATAATATGAATATAAATATAGAAATTAATAATTTAAATATTTGTATTATGGAGAAAAATATAATAAGAAAATTAAATGATTGGAAGAAAATATGAATTTGATCTAATTGTGAAAAAAATATTTCTTATTATGAATAATGTATGTTATTATATGTTATCTTTTAAAATATTTCTTTTCTAATATTCCTAATATTAGAAATTCCTTTCTAATATTATAAAGTTTTATTTCCAAGAACTGGTAACAATATCTGTTAAAAAAGCAAAAATTCGAGTAAAAATTCGCAAGTTAAAATAGAAAACTATTATACTATGTGTATAACTATTGTATCGCAACATAATTCCTGGCCAACTTTCCGTTCAAGGTCTCTCTCTCAGTAATAAATGGAAGAAGAGGAGAGATCTCATTGTTTCGTTCCGAATTGTTTCGTCTCTCGAGATTGGTCGCGGGCTAATTAAGTAATTTAGTAATTCGGATACTACTGGCAATCGATCGAAAAAAAGTTGGAACTCGCGGATTGGTCACGTGCAAGGTCACACAATTTATTTTGTATATTTAAAAAACAATTATATATATTAATATATCTTTATTTTATTAACAGAAGTATTATTTTATTTTTGTTTCTAGAAATCTTAAAATTTGTGAAATTATAATCTAAAATTATAACAATTAAATCAATATTTTTAAATTACACGAATTAAAATGGAGATACATTTAATATGTGATAATTAAATATATGTAAAGTAATATATAAATATAATATATTTGAATATATGTGAAATAGTATAGTAAAATATATATACAGATGTACATACATGTGTCTTTCTAATTTCAGAACTATGATTTATTTAGTATATAATCTCGATAATAAAATTAATTAAAACATTAGGATATTTTAATATTAAAATAATAATTGAATTAAAATTATTAATAATATTTATAAAATTAATAATGTTTATAAAACTATTTATGAATAAAAAATTTATTAATAAAAAATTCATATTATAAGTGAATTATTCAACTTTTTAATTTTCAAAAAATGGACATTATTTTTATAAAAAAGTTCATTTGATAAATTTCATACATGATGAGATTTTATTTCATCGCAAAATATGCTTCGAAACAAATTTCATCGTATAGAAAACTTTTTGAATTAGATTAACTTATGTTCGATTTTCGAGTCAGTGAGTCGAATTAAAGTTTTCTATCCGTGAAAAGTGATGTAAAAACAAAAAAGTTTCTTGGTTCAAGAGAGATCTATGAACATCGTTATTAACGTCGTTATATTAGTAATATAATAAAACGAGTGGAGAGATTGTTAAATTACTGAAAACATGCCGCCAAGTTTTCATCCATTTCACCGTTTTCTGTTTAATCATGGTTTTCCCTTTCTACCTGTCACTTTAACGTGATTTTCTCCGGTCATTGTGATGATCGATCAGCTGCTCATAAATGAAAGATTTTCACCCCGCGAATAATTACTTATACTTTCTCTGAAACTTGTGAATCAACCTTCTCTTTTAATGTTTTAAGAAACAAAGAATAAAATTATGCAGTTTTTATAAATATAATTTTCTTCTCTAGTTTTGCTTCATTTAGTGTAAAATTAAGTTATAACTTGATATAATATAAAAATAATAAGTTTCAATTAATTTCTATTTGTTTTGTTTAAAAATCATCCACGAATAAATTAATTTTTTTAAGATTTCATGTCCACTATAATAATATGTATTTTATTTTAATAAATCTAATATTCAATCTATCTGAACAATAATTTTATTTTAATAAATCTTATGTTTAGATTGTATATTCAAATATTGTATTCAAATTATAACAATATCATTAATAATTACTTTTCTAATGTTATTTATAGCTTTTCAAATCTTAGCTTTATTTACGATATCTTATGATATTTTATATATAAAATATACGTAGACATAAATTTCGTTAATTTTATAAAATTGAATGCGAGATAAAGATAAGATTGAGAAAATTGTTTACATTGGTTACTTATATAATAATTTATTTATGATACTTTATATTAGACTAACTAATTTCAACTGACAAAGTCCTTCGTTAGATTCTCAAGAATCGGGATCGCCCAGAGAATCCGAAAAATCCGAAAATAGCCGAAAATAGCCGAAAATAGCCGAAAATAGTCGGACATAACCGAAAGAATAAATCGACGCGACGCGACGAAGAGCGAGAAAGACAATCGCGTGAGCGGATCTTAATCACATATTATATTATTTTTTTCTATAATGATTGAAAAAGACTTATAAATAAATTATTATATTAACGTAATATTGGATGTTATAGATTTATCAATAGGATTTCTTGGATTTCGTGATGCTTTTTATAAGGAACCAAATCAATTCTGTCTATTATTATATCGATGATTTTGTGCAATGAACATTTTTGAATATCGTTTAGTCGCCTACACGAGGTGAACTAATCGTGCGTGTAACGATTCAATGTCGCTCTAGCGGCCGTAGTCATGATACATGAGCACACCTTTTCTCTGCCTACACCGATCTCGATTCTTCACGGACCATATACGAGTCGTATAACTTCCGCCGTGACGGAAATTTACTACGATCGGTGCGATCGCTTTACTCGCGTAAAGATTGCTTCGAGCTGTTATGACGCGATCGCTGATTCTATCGTCGTCAACTGTTTTCTTCACTGCAATGATCGATTTATGATAGTTCAACACATACACTACTGTGTGTCATAAATATGTATTCTGTATAAATATTTTTGTAATTGTCATTTATATTAGCTGAATTTTATTAAGTATGCTAATTAATATAATAAATTAAAATAATTAAAATTTGCATCTTTCCATTATTCGAACAATATATTTTCTACTAACATACTATAGATAAATATTTAATTTTCATTTGAGAAAACAAAATTTATTCGGTTCAATATGATTTAATATGAAATTAATGTTGAAAATTATTTACAATAAATATAATATTTATATGATATGAATATGATTTATACAACGTAAAAATAAAGAATAATATTAATTAAAATTATATAACTTAAAAAACTTTGGAAATTGAAATCCATAAATTTGATTTTTTTTATAAGAAAGAAATAGAATTTAATATTTTATTTTATGATTTATAAATATAAAATTGCTAAACACTTTTAGTATACAAAAATTATCTTATTCAAATATTTTTGTCTTTCAATTAATATGTATAATGGTTTTACTATACTTTTTTTTATTTAGATTAAAAATTAAAATACGTTTGTCAAATTATTATGTTCATAAAATAATATTAGATTTAATATTTGATTTAAGATTTTAGAAGAATTTCTTCAATTTAAGAGAATTTGTTATATTTAGAAATTAAATAGATAATTTAAATATCAAACCTGTAAACTTTTTCAAATAAAAAAAAATTCTATGAAATTTAATAATTATGATCATTAATTTTCTTATTACATAATGTTACATACTTCAAAAATAAGCAATAATAATAAATTTAAAAATAAATAAATAATAAAAATATTATATTTTAGAAATCAATTTTGTTCTACAATTATATTGCATATTACATATTGCATAATTGCAAACAATAAAATTATTATAAATTCTTTCATTCTTAATATTGTGACTCAAATATATATTGATAAATCTTTCTGACCAATCATATTCTTAATGATGGAAACTGACGAGGCGGAAAGGGATACAAGTTTTTGTTGCAAATCAAGTTCAAACCATAGATTGAGTTTTTCTCGAGTTACGGAAGCAGTAGTATAGCGTTTAAGTGCCCTTAATTATACCTAGTAGTCGGATTCTCGAATCATCTTTCTTCAAGACAACTCTGATTATGCAACGATGCCGCAACTACTACATAATTATTTCTATGATGCAACAAAATCTGAATCAAAACTGAGGAAAATTTTAAATAAATCAACACAAATAGAAAATTTAAATTCTTTATATACTATTTAAACAAATTATTTAAAAATAGTATTTCATTTAATACTTAAATTGTTTTAATTGTGTTTTATGTTTTTATGAATATTTTTATTAAAAATATTGTTCTATTATAACTGTATGTAAAGAATAAAAAAATATAATCAATTTACAATATCTAAAATTTTAAATATTTTATAAAATATAAAAATATTTTAAATAAAATAATAAATTTTAAATATTTTAAATACTTTATATATCGTCAATTTATAAATAATTGTTAACAATATTTCTAATAATTTGGAATAAAAAAAAAATAATAAGAATTTTTTTCTCTTAACAATATTTTAGCGATATTATCGATATCTCAATCTATGATTTTATATTATCGAAAACTAATTTCTTAAAATTTTATCATTTATATAATTTATAAATGCTGTGAAATAAAAGAAATTAAAAATCGCCATAATCAAATTTTTCATTCAAAGAACTAAAATTATTCAAAAGAAAAAAATCTCTTTATTCGATATTGTTAAACGTCAAGGATTTTTTCAAACGACGATAAACGTGTAGGAGTAAAACAAGTTTTTTACGACGAAATAATTTGGTGGCCTATAAACTGGCTATGAATGGTCACGTGTAGTGAATCTCGTTCGAGAACTCAAGCAGACGATGGAGAACGTCGAGTGTAGTATTCTCGTTACGCCGTACCGTCTTGCTGATATCGATCTGACGAGTTTCTCTCAACTTCTGCCGACAGCCGTGAAAAAAACGGAAGCACGCTGTATTAACAAACTCCGCCTTTGCGAGGCATTTCAGATCGATGCACCGGTAGTTTAGTAAGTGAATTTTCTATTTTTTTTTTCCTCTCTCACGACCTTCTCTTCGACTATCTAGATTCTTTGTGGATTGGTCACGCTTCGATTGAGCGCGTGATGAATGCATCGATCGATCTCTGCGCCATCTTTTCGTACAATTTTTAGATAGCCTAAAAATAAGGATTTTTATTAGGTTAGGAAGTGAGAAAATTTATTTGCAAAAATTGTGCGGTAAGTTTGAAAATAAGAATTGAGAGCTAAAAAAACTTGAAATAAGTTGAAATATTATTTAATGTCTAAGTGAAAAACAAATACTATTTACATATTGAATAACATATAAATAAAATATTAATAAGCTTGATGAAATATATAATGATTTGATTTTTTATATAAATGTTACGTTATAAATAATTTTTAATTATTATAATTGATTTTTCAACATTATATATTTTTTTTTTATACATATTTCTTTATTAAATTTTTAGATAAGTGGTACATTCGTTATATTTCAATTTCTTGATTACTTTATCTTTTTCTTCAATTATCAATATATTATATAAATACATATTTTATATTATATAGATTTAAACACAGACATATAGATAATACAGATAATAAATTATACAAGATAGATTTTTTAGATATATCTTTTAAGTAAGATCTTTCAATTTTCTATTGAATCTTTTCTATAATATTTATAATAAAAAAATAAATAAAATATGAATATTTATCTGAGAAAATACATGTAGATAACGAAATGTTCAAATAACGGATCTTTTTAATGGAAATATTGCATTATTTGTACTGTATTACTTACAATACTATCTTCTGTATTATTTACAAATACTATTTTCTTTTATCAATAAAATATTCATTCTAAAATAATATATTTAAAATACAATTTATATATATATATAAAAAAATTATTTGCAATATCCTGTATTTGTTAAAAAAAATAAATATTCATTTATAATTATCTACTTCAAAAATCTATTTTCCCTAGTCTTGCGTAAAACTATATTACTGGCTGCAATGTATAAGTATATTAATAACAACCGGTAGATCGCAAAACTGTCTAGAAATTATAAGATACCACTATTATATCTATGATTTATGTCACACATATATTCTCTGTCCAACGACCGTTTAACTGATCACGCTCATTAATGGTTTTTAATGCTTCGAAGTACATATTAACAAGTATAGAGCGTGTTTAATTATCGTGCAGGAACCGATTAATCAGAAACGCATTGCCCATTTTTAAACTTGGAAAATATAATTTATTTTATATAAATAAAAATCGATTGCTATTTTTAAAAAACAAATTCGAAATATATTTAATTTTTGATAACGTTTAATTTATATTTGATATTTAATTTGTTTCAGATCAAGCTGGAACGCGTGCTCGGCGTAACCGTGTCGAGCAATGCAGCCCTGGACTGCGACGCGACCAGTGAGCTAGTCGCCTATCCTGCCGGGTAAGTTTTAGACCGATCTCTTTTCCTTTCATTGATTTATTCATACATTCGTTCATAAGTATTAAAATATATGTATATATGTATTATATAAATATATGTATTATAATAAAGTTAAAAACATTATTGAGGAATTATAAAAATTGTTAACAATTACAATAATGGTTGTTTGAATTCTAATAAAATTATATATGTGACTTAACAAAATTATGGTATAATTTAGTTCCATTATTTTAGTTTCATTATTGTCTCAGCGTTTAATATCATGTAACCTAACTTATTCACAAAAATAATGAATAAATATAACAAGAACAAATAAGAAAGACACAAATATAATGAAATATATAATGTTTATAATAATATATAATATAAATATATAATTGTAAAAATTTAAATTTTAATAATTTTTATTTTAGTGAATTCAAACACGATATAAATCGGATAAGTTTTCATTTTATCCTATTAATAATTAATTTTAATCATAAATATATAAACAAATATAAGATAAATATGAATATGAACTTATTCGATTTATATTTTTAATTTTTTTTAATTATAATTTTAATTTTTTTTTATTAGAAAACTTATGATATTGAACTAATTTTTAGAAATTATAGAAATTATAAAAATTTCTACAATTATAATAATTGCACGATCTCAATTATCATTACTTGATCTATAATGCTTATAATTTTTATTATATTTATTCATCATATTATATTATTATTATATTTATTCATCAAGTTCTATACATACTATTTGTACATAAATCGAATTCAAATATCAGTTTTTTTATATAATTTATCATAAATTACAATGAAAAATAAATTAAAAAATTTTATTATATATTATATATATATAAATAATTATTAATTACTAATTTACTACTTTTTTATAATTCTCGCAAATAATTTTTACAAATTTTTATAAATTATAAATTAATTATTAAATTATTGAAAACAGTTTATTAGTTGATATTTACATCGATTAATAATTCATTTACATATATGTATAATTCATTATTAATACTTGATTACAACATTTGCAAAATAGATAATACTTAATAATTAGTACTTATGAACTAATGTATAGAATATTAATAAAGATATATAAATATATACATTATTTCAACTCTATATTATATTAAAAAATATAAATAAAATTTTTTATGATATATTAATTCATAAAATTAATTTAATTAAAAATATGTATTTCCTTATTTATTTATACGTTATTGCATTTAAATCTTGCAACAAATTTTCGATTCTCAAGAAATGATTTAAAATATCTTGCCATCTTGTCGTAATTCGTTTCGCAATCAATAAGCACATGATTATTTGTTTCGAATATTGCGATGTTTCAACGTTACGATGAAATAAAATTGAATCTGACGAAGTTAGGTTAAGTTGATTTTAATTGAAGTTGTAGTGGTTGTGCGTGAAACGATCGATTCGATTCGATCACGTCGTTACTGGCTGATTCGTTGCAGCATTAAATCATTCATCGATAACGACCGGTATCGATTGTAGAATTATAGTAATTGCTAGGTTAAGGAGGCGCAGAAACAGGTAAAAGGGAGAGTGGCGCTGCGCTCATCGATAAACCGTTGTACCTAGACCTTATTGCTTTCAAAACATCTTTTCTTACACTTCATTTTTATAACTTTTTTCCTTTGAAATCGTACGTGATGAGGACTCAACTGATAATTAAATTGCAATTGATAAGTAGGATTTATAAGATTAATTTGATATTGAAATATTTTCAATTTCAACTTTTTCTAGGGATTTTTTAATGTACTTTAAGCTTAGTTTTCATGCAGTTATTTTATGTATTAATTTTGATATATTTTGTAATAATTCGATTTAAAATTAATAAAAAATTTTTGCAAAACACAGTATATATTCAATGAAATATTTTTCTTTATGTAAAAAAACAACATTGCAAAAATATCATATATATATTTATTTATTTATTTATTCATATATTTTTACACACACACATGTATTCTGACTTCGCATTTGGCAATGCTCGCAAAACCGTGAAATTTGTAATACGTATCACAAACAAAGACTACATCTTCAGACAAAGAATGATTATTTAATTCTCGAATTTTCTGAAAATTTTTTTTTAATTTTATGATATTATATTTGATTATTATATTTGAATGTTTTTTTTATTTGATATAAAAATTAAAATTTTTCGAAAATCTATGAATTTAATTTTGCATTCTAAAAATTAATCTTTTGCTTTCGAAAAACAATAATATTACAATTACGAATATACATTATGAATATATTTATATTTCTTAATTTTATAAATATTAAAACCAATCTTCTAATAATATCACATAAAATATTTGATCTTTTGAACCAAAGAGAAAATGTTAAAATGAAAAATATTTACATACAAATTACATATCTAAATAAAAAGTAAATATAAAGACAGAAAATCATAAATCTATCTCCGGTCTCAAAGGAGTTAAAGAGTTAAAGAGTTGTGTGACATCGGTGTATTTGAATAGAAAAGAACGGAATCGTATAAATTCATCGAGTTAAAAGTCGGTCACTATTCATATAGAATAAAAGAAAGATATTCTTTTGCATAACGCTCGGATACACGGAAGTTGAGAGATTACCTCGATTCTCAATATCGATTCACGACGTTCGATAAAGATGTTCGTTGGTCGCTGGAAATTGCAAAACGCTTCGTCATATGACCTAGATTTATTGCTTTTCTCATCATTTTATTTTTTGTTTCTCAAAGTTTAAGCGTCCTTAGTTTAATTAATGAATTGCTTCGTTTTGTATTTTAACACACTATACTTCATTATTCGATGAATAAGTAATGACTGAAAGAGAACAAGACAATAATTACGCAGCAATTTCACGAATATTACCGAATATTACCGATCGTCTCCGATCAAAATTCATTACAATTATCGAATGATATATCATTTGAACCATGAGTGTATATATAATAATTATAATTCTGTCCTAATATTTTAGCATCAACTTCACTTTTAATGTTTTTTACATGTGTATATATATATATATATATATATATATATA
>NW_006263491.1:881843-886704 GCF_000469605.1 Apis dorsata
GCTATTTTATAATTAAATAAATAATTGCAGAAATATAATTACAATTTAATATTTTTTGAGAAACAAGGAAAAGATATGAAAAGAGAAAAAGTAATAGAAATGTATGTAATTTCATCATAACAATTTGTAATTACATATATTTTAAAGATCTAATTATATATTTATATTTATTAAATAGAATAGATACATATTTCTAAATTATATAATTAAATATATCAATGATTTTTTTTTATTAATTCCATATATTTGTAATTATTCTACAATAATGAAAACAAAAATGTTATGAGAATAATAAAGATTTCCTTGAAGCCTTAAGATATTGAATCATTTCTATATTTGGTTACTAATTATTGGTGATGAAAATTAAACATGTTTCCTAATATTACAAAATAGCGTTTCATTCGACAACGAAAGAGAAAAATATATGTACAATTCCACTGATCACGGATAAACGCGAACAGCGGAAAAGAATACTCGTGGTGTGAATGGAAGAATGGCGAAAGTGCGATCGGAAGATTGCGAGGTGTCGAGAAACTAGGATTTCGTCGTTTCTTCCACTCTCAAAGATTTTTCCTTGAAATTCATTTTAGCTAATTCATTCTTTTTAATACTGGAAAGAATTTATTTTAAATGAAAAATATTGGAAATTATTGTTGAAATATAATATTAGATTTATTTCGCTATCATATTGATAAGAATGGAAAATATTTATATAAAATAAAGTAAATGAAATTATTAATTGAAATAATAATTTTTCAAGATAGAAATTATTTTTGAAAATGCTATTACAAGATTTTATTAAAATAATAAATCAATTATTTAATATAACGTATAATAAAAGAAATATTTATTTCAATTAATTACTTTAAGTTTATATTGAAAAATATATAGTAATTGAAATATTTATTATATTCATAACATTAAATTATTTTAAATAATATTGTAATTATTATAACAGTATAGTAGAAAGTTTTCCTCTAAAATGCATAATAATATAAATATAATCACATATTATATAAAAAATTATGCAAATATAATTTTATTGCCTTATTTATTTATAAGGACAATCATAAAGACAATCATATAATGTTTTCAAAAATGTGTGCGTGCGTGTGTGTAGTATTAAAAATTATGTAATATTAATTTTTGAATAAATAGATACATGCAGATTCTATAAAGATCAACTTCAATTTTTTAAATCATGTGATTTTTAATATACTAATTGATATAACTTATTATAATGAAAAAAATGTTAAGCTATTTAAGTTAAAAAAAAGTCATTCGTTTAGGAAATATTATAGACTCAAAATTTGTAAAGTTTATTATTACATGAAAGATAAAAAGAATATAATAGAGTATTATTTGATACATTCCTTCTCGCATATATCTTTTTAAATTTTCTTTTTCTAATCATTATTGAAAAGAAATAGCATCTCTATTGCAAGGTTGTCGTCATTAGGTAGCTGTTGTTAATTATGATCATGATAATGGAGAATACATGCGAGAGGATAATGCACGAGCATAATCGAGCATTGCCTCGACCGAAAGCGCGACCGCGCGCAAGAACTGTTGATTTTCGCACGCGCTACTTAAGCCGCTTAAATCTACAGGGCGATCAAGCCGGACGTCAAGAGCATACACATCGCGAATACACATCGAGTGCAAACAAGCAATCAGAGCTTATGTACGGTACTCGGGCGGAAATCGGGTCAAGAGAGAGGTGAATGGACCAAAAGATTCTGTGTCGGAGATCCGCCTCAACTGATAAGAATCGGGCGACAATTAAATCATTCGATTGATCTGCTATCTATATTTTTTGCTACATAGTAGTGGCATGATGCATAGTGATTTTATACAACGAGTCTGAAAAATGATAGGATAATGTATAAATGCAATATTGTATGATATTTGTAAAAGTTATTTATTTTATTCGAAATTTGTTGTTTGTAATTAATAAAAGTATTAATTAATTAAATTTAGAATAACTCATGGTTCATGAATAAAGTCTGATCTATAACATTTATTTGCTTAATTCATTAATATTATTAATTTAAAAAATCCTTATATGAATTATTTGTTTTTCAAAATTTGTTTTTCAAAAGATGCTATTCAATTATTCTATTTAATCTAAAACTATAAAATTATAAGAAAGAAATTTATAAATCTATATCTATAATATGTTATTACTTGTTAATCTACTATTATCTAATATTATAATATATATATAATCTAATATTAATGTTATTGTTCAAAAAGGATCTTAAATGAATTGTTTCATATAAGTGGATTACTATAATAAATAAATGATCGATTATTTTTTTTTTTCTAATTAGAATCATTATTTGATTCATTGATTAATGCGACGGAATTTTTCCTTCATTTTGTTGACTAATTAATTTTTATAAATGGTTTTTATAAATAAAGATACACGCGATATTCGCTTTAATATCGATTCATTTAACATTTTAACATTTCTCGATCTGTTATTAGCTGCAGCGAATTATAATTTTTCAATCATGTAATGTAATATAATATAATTATGAGTACGACTATGTTAAGGAGCTCGACCAGATTCCTCGCGCATGCGCATACTTAAGCGTGCGTGAATAAAGCTTCCTTGGATCGAAAGTAGTCTCTCGATGCGTCTGGTCATCGTTCGAGTTATTTATTCGATGAGTGTTATTATGTCATCATGATTAGAAATTACAAGAATTTAAGATTACATAGATAAAATATATATATAAAATATATAAAAAGTAAATATAAAGAACGTATTTCTACATTTTTATTTACAAGTTTTGATGCAGAATCATTTATAATTTTTATATTTACTTATATCTTTATATGTATTTCTTATATATCTAAATCTCTTTTTATATTTATATTTATATTTATATTTAATCTCTTTTTATATTTTTACTTTTTTTTACACAATTTTCAACGTGTTTTATTTTATTCTTTTAATATATCATATTCTTTTAACATATATTCTTTTAACATAATCATAAACATATTTTAAATCTAGAAAATCAATGATGAATAAAATGTCGATTTTTATGTATTAACGTAACAATTTATGTAACATATTATTTTTTATCTATCTTTTATGTGTTTACCAAATAGAATGTTATTTCTATATTTTTTTCTTTATTTCTTAATTGTTTTTTTTAAAATTGCTTAACATAAAAAATTGCTTAACATAAGTTTGTTTTACTTTATTACAAATCATAATCTTTATATATGCATGATATGAAAAAGGGTCTGATTTATTCGCAGAATATTTTAGATTCAGATATAATATAATTTGATCATAATTTATTATTAATTTTCATATTCATGTAATTTAAAGAAATATTGTATCACAAAGATTCAGTGTATATCGTGTTTGTATTGAACTTAATATCAAAATCTGTAAATAAATAAGTAAATAAATAATCGATAACATATCGCAATGCGACATTGTCAAGAACTCAATTTCAAGGTTAGAAAGTGCTTGACATTGCGTGTATTATATTACGAGGAATGAAGGAAAGTTCCGCTTTCCCGGTTTTTCGATCTACTCTGTTTCCCAGTTTCAAATCTCTAGATACTTGTCCAAGCTTAATCGACAGAGGCGATAAAGCAATAAACGCGAATCCATTAATTGCCAGAGAAAATGGTGTGCAAAGAAAAGTAATTGCTTCTCTCGCAA
The DNA here is from genome assembly GCF_000469605.1 of Apis dorsata. Taxonomy (NCBI): domain Eukaryota; kingdom Metazoa; phylum Arthropoda; class Insecta; order Hymenoptera; family Apidae; genus Apis; species Apis dorsata. The sequence continues at coordinate 885,535 of NW_006263491.1, forward strand.
ATTTCACCTCTACAATGAACGCAAGTTAGATTATAGTTTGCATAGCGTTAGGAATAAACACAAGACCTATATTTCTCTCGCAGTCATGATCGCCTCGAGACTTTCCAATTCGATAAACTCAAACTTTGAAGACGAAACTCTCTAAAGACAAAATAGAACCGATCTTTTGTTGTTCATTTCAAAGTTTAACTATGTTGAGGTCGTGATAAAATTTTGTAAACGGATATTGTCTATGTTATGAATTTCTCTATTACTAATTGTTTTTTATTTCGAAACATTCTTTATCATTCTTTAGTATCTATTCTACATATTTTAGAAATTAATGTTTATTTTACATTTTATACGCATGTTTATTTTTCTATCTTAGAAAATCAAACAATTGTTTAAATGAAGTGAAAGAAAATTTTTTCCTATAGCCTATAATATGGTCGAGCTCTTACCGCGGATATACGATCTCTCCCGAATTTTTCCGATTCGTTCCGAATTTTTCCGATCCGTCCCGAAGTTAATATTTCTAAATTCGAATAAGATATTTTAATATGTACATATGTATGTATTTATTTATATGTTAAAATATATAAATATATTATTTATATATTTTATAAATATATAATAAGTACTCATCTTCCCACAGTGCTTGAATCTATTAAAGTAATTTCATATGAAAACAATTATAATTTAGTATCATAAATTTTTCGATTCATAATTTCTCTTCGTTTTTTATTTTAGTCTTATTTTACAAGACTGTGTTTTTGCTTTTAAGGATAATTAAAGTTCAAAAATTTTGTATTTTAATAGTTATATACGTATATTTATTGCTGGTTTCAAATTGTGAGCTTATAACCAATAAATATATGTAAAAATAAATTACTATAAGAAATACAAAATCGTATAGAAAATTAAATGAAAAGAAATATTTTTATAAATTTATATCAAAAAATCAATATTTTCGAAATTATAATTCGTTTCGGGAATTAACTAATTGCAATGGATTATTATAATGGATTATTTTATTTACAAAAAGATTTTTTACATATTTTTACATATTCTTGCAATTCTATATTTAACCTTTAAACTCTTTTCTCTTATTTTTCCTTTTAGTGATTGATAATGCTTCCGAATAGATAATTGTGGTAGAAAAAATTATATATATATATATATATATATATA
>NW_006263491.1:887542-901371 GCF_000469605.1 Apis dorsata
TTCTAATCTATCAATATATCATTATAATTATAATCTATCAATATGTTTTAATAAAAATTGTTTATATATTATAATTATTTATATATATTATTATTTATATAACTTTAAAAATATTATTTTTTCAATGTATATTTATTAGAATTTTTTTAAATAAATTTTCTTTTTATTATCCTCTATACGTTACCATTTTCAGATAGTAATTTCAGCAACGAAATCGATTCGATCATCATCACGAAGGTCTTGGAGCTTTTCATTTCACGCTAATTATACGAAACTCTCTCGTCCGTATGCCAAACATGAGATTAAATTTTTCTTCAAGGGCAAATATTCAACGTGGCATTTTCTTCGCTCGTTGAGAAAGTTCACATCGAGTGATTCTAGGTTTCCTTTTAATGTAAAATAAATAAGTAGAATAAATAAAATAAATAAAAAAAAAAATTTTAAAGATAGTGATTTAATAAAATAATACATTTAATACATAACTTAATAAGCAAAAGATTAGATAGATTAAAATAAATTTAAAATATATAAATATATAATATATAATATATAAATAAAATAATAATAAGATATAGATAAATATATATAAAATATAGATAAAATATAGATAATATTTAAATATAAAATATAAAATATAGATAATATTTAAATATTTAAAATATAAAATATAGATAAATATATATAGATAAAATAAATTTAAAATTTTATTAAATTTTTGTAAAAAAAAATTTTGTAAAATTTTGTCTTAAATTTTGAATTTTTGTTGAATTTTTACATTAAGAAAATTAAGAACTGAAGAAAAAAATAATATAGAATAGAATAAAATATTCTATTGTATTGTTTAAAATTAGATTAATTAAAGGATGTGATATCAATGATTTTTCAAACATTTGGAATTCAAGTTTAAAGATAATTAGTTATTATTTGATTAATTAGTTACTATTGGCAACTTATTTTAAGAATCTTTTAAAATCTCCAAATCGTTATCCCTCTGTAACAAGAAAGGCTTTATAATTCCCATGAGTAGTTTTGCAGTGTTTAGAAATAGCATTCAAATATAATATTTTTAAAAACTTTGTTTTCTTGCAGAAATAATTATGAATAATTTTTTCTATCACAATTGTCTATTCGAAAGCATTATCAATCACTAAAAGGAAAGATAAGAGAAAAATTGGTCCGTATATCTATTGAAAACGAAGAAAGTCCCTTATAGTAATTAGATGGTGCAGCCAAGCAACTGAAAACGGTATTGTGCGTTCCGACAACACACTGCCAGAATTAGTGACCACAGGACAATCTTTTCCGACTAACGAGCAAACGTGTTACATGTTCGAATAGGACGAGCAAGAAAACGAGAGTTTTTGTATTTTTCTTCAAATACACTTGTATTAGTTATAAATGTATAATAGAGAACAAAAATTAAGTTAAAATCATGTAACATTGTTACATATTTAAATTTTAATTATTGTATATTCTTATAATATATAAATTATTTAGTTAACAATTAAAACTAATATTTATAATTATGATTTTAAGATAAATTATTGAGATTAAGTTTGAAGAAAATTAACCAATTGCACAAAAATAAATAAATAATATAAATAATTTAAAATTAATAATTATAATTAATTTTCTTTATTACAATTACTGCCTGTAATTATGCATATTCTTTATGATAATATTAGTTAATATTATATGTTTAAAAAATTCATTTTATTCTTTTAATTATTCACGAGATCTTAAAATTTTTAATACATTTAAATCTAGATTTAATACTTGTTATTCAAATAATTTTATATATTTTTAATAGTACCTCTTCAAATTTTTCATTTAACGTAATTCCTAATATTTATAAACTGGAATCTCATTTTAAAGAAAAACAGTTACTTAAATAATTATTAAAGATATTAATCATTTGTCAAATTTAACCGTTGATATAATAAATAATTTCTTTAATATCTTTATTTTCTCCAAATTATTTTTTCTTTAATTGCAAGTTAAATTTTCTGTAATCAATTTTCATACTTCATAATTTCTTTCAGAATGATATTTAATGGCATTATAAATTTCATTACACAAAAGTTCATTGGTAATAATATAATAAATTTTATTACATATTATAATAAATAAATATTTTCAATTTATATTTTCGAATTTGATATCATTATGATACTTTTCGTTCAATAATAATCTCTTTTACATTAAACCTAATATATAATAAGTAATATTACAATCTATCAACAATCAATAATAAAAATTGAGAAATTTTGAAATCATAACTATATACACGATTATAATCACGATAACAATCATATGATTGAACGAAACATTTAACGACACGTGAAAACACGGAACATTTGCCATAATCGAGCCTTCTATCACGAAACGAGGATCGTTCAGGAAGATTCGTATCGTGACCCATCACTGTCATCGAGATGGAAAAGAACGAGCCGTTCTAAATCAGCCGGTTCCATCGACCAACTTATTAGATACGTTGTCGTCGGCTGGTTTCCATGCTCGATAATCGACCTAGTGACCTTTATACTAGCGACCTTACATGTTCCTCGCTCCACACGCAACCCGCGGCTAGAAATTACAGTCACAGGCTTCCTGGTGCATTGCTCGGACTCTTGCGAGACTTTCGTCGTATGGAGTTTTTGCCACGGAGATAACGTTGCCATAACGGTACGCTCGAATACCATCACTCGACAACATGTGAGAAAATATTGTTCTTTCTATTTAGAGCATTTGGTAATATAAATGTCTAGTGATTTTTCTCAATTTCGACAATATAACTGCATGTTAAATGAATTGAAGTCGAGTAAGAGAATTTGATCGATTATGTTATCTTATTGATAGTTTTTGATGTATCGATAATATTAAAATATTATTATTAATGTAAAGAAAAAAAGATTAGAGTTGTGGTTTTTTCTTATTTAAAATTATTACTAAAATAATATTAAAGAAAATCATCTGTAATAAATTGTACAATAAGTATAAATAAATTTTATTGAAAAATTACATTATAATCTATTTCAATTTTTATTTATTTGTTTATTTGTACTAATGCCTTAACGATATTTTAAATATCAAAAACTTAATGAAATGTCATTAATTTATAAATAATAACTTCGATATGATAATAACAACTTTGAATAAATAAGAATTTAAATATATACATATATATAAAATAATATATATAAAAAATTAATAAAATTTTTCAATCTATAGTTAATAATTTCAATAATAGCAACTTTGAATAAGAAAAAAATAAGAATTTTCTTTATTTTTATATTTGAATAATATCATTAATTATTATATATATTTATAAATAAATATTTATAATTATATTATATATAATTAAAATATCTTATTGATTTTTATGAAACATTTATAATATATTAAAATAACAAAAAAATATATTAATTTCTTGAGTTTCCTTAATTGATCTTTTATTTTAATAATAAAATTAAAATTCTAGTATTACAGTGTCAAAAAAGTTACGAAACCACAGTATTGCTCAATTAAATATTGCACTTTCTATCCGTTTAACTATTATGGAATTATACCAAGCAATACCTAGAATTGCTTCGAGCGACGATGCGTGTAATCTGAGACATACGATGAAATATGTGTAGTTGAATTATCGCTACTATCTATCAAATAGTTATCGAGATACGAAAAATAAAATTTTCATTTTTTTTTTATTTTATAATCGTAGAATTATTTTAATATGTTAATATTAATGTTTTTTCAATAAAAAATGATCTTGAATACGATTATATTTAAATGATTTTCAATGATAAAAATAATATGCAATATATTCCAGAAACTTACGATGCATAGCGTAAAACAATTACTATTCGCTTTAGTTTTGATCATATGGCAATTGATCGCATATTATTATCTTAATTAATTTTTGTACAAATAACAATTGAACATTTAAGAAAAATATTGTAAATTTTTTGATTTGTTGATAATAGTTAGTTTAAATCTAAAATTGACTCGATATCGTGGTCAGTATGATAAGTGGTAGGTGCGTTAAGTACGTCTCGTCGCGAGACGACTCTTCTTATTAGAGAGGTCTCACGTACTTACTCGACGCGAAAAGGCTTAAAGCTATTCACAGACATGCTTGGTTTCTCTATCCTTTTTTATCTTTTGGATTTTATAATTTTCATTATATAATTTCTAGTATGTGGTACAAAAATATTTTGCATGTCTCTTTTCATCAAAATAAATACGATTGGTTATTTTGAATACATCAAATATAGAGATGCTTAGTTAATTTTTCAGATCTATATTTATTTTTTTCTCATTAATTAAAGTTTTGAATCTCAAGTCAATTTCTAATATATGGATTATATATATAATTAAATTAGATATAATTATTATTCAATAAGAAAAAAAAAACCAAATTTTCTATTCATTTGAAGTGACGAGTCTTGATGCTGTTATTTAATGTATATATTTCATTTCATCTTATTTGTATTTATATTTTTATTTTGTCGAGTTCTAAAAAAAATTTTGGAAACAAAAAGAAATTAAATGCAAAAATTATTGAAAAAAAAGAATTTATATTCCGAACTTAATTTTAACTAATAATAAATTTAATCGAACACTACTAACAATTATAAAAATAAAAATCTATTAATTATTATTATTACCAAAAGTTCACACGTATGAATGAAATCATATAATAAATCATATAATCGTTTTATTTTTATTAGTAAACAGTTTAGGAAAATAGAATTATTAGAAATATATAATTAAATCATTTATCCTATTTAAATCAATAAATAAATTTAAATTTACATTCAAAATTTTTCTCGTTCTTCGAAAATGCGAATTCTCAATAAAATTTTCTTTTCGAAATAATCTTCGATAACAAAGATTTGAGTGCAAAGTTCGCGTGGGAAAAGTGGATTTTGAGGTTAATCGAATGAAAAGTGTATATCGGCCCCGAGCAAAACTTTACTTACAAGTTCATTCTCTCTCACTTGTGTACACGATATGATACACTCGACGAGGATGAAAAACCTCGGGAACAAGCTACGATTTCTCTATGGTTTCCACGTGTTCCTTTCAGACGCGCCTAACACGATTCGAATGCGATTCGAATTCACCTCGAGACGCGTTCCCACGCAAACCTTTCAGCTAGACAAAAGTAGACCACATGCGACGATTTAATCGAGCTTAGTTTAACGATGGACGCGATTCGAAGATTCTAATTTCGGTGAAAACGAGAGGGAATATACAGGTTTAACCATTCCTTTCCCATATACAGTCCCTGTTCTTTAACAATAGTGCCTCAATAGTAAATACAAAATCATCTCTACCATTTCTTCAAACTATTTCACTGAATCTCAGTTTTTTTTACGTACATATCAGAGAATGGTTGAATGTAGATATCTTTTTATTTTGGACGGACTTATTGTTTCTCACTTTCACTAAAAAATAAGCGAATCAAAAATACAACAACGTTGACACTTTCTGGAATATTTACCTTTCTCATTAAACACAACAGTCTTAATAGTCAATTTACTACTGATGATATTCACATAATGATAAAAAAGGATATAATGGACTTTGTTGTTGTTGTAATTATTATATTGTAAAAAAATAATTAATAAAGCATAATTAAAGCATGGCATCAAGTGAAAGATACATTGATTTAAACATATATTCACATCGTATTGTAGGTTATGAAAGAAACAAATAGATGGTTTGGAGGTTATGATTTCGAACGTATATTGAAAACACATATATTTAATATATTTATGTTATATTCGATATATTTTTCATCATGTTTTAAATATCTACGTATCTTAAACTTGTCTTTAAAAACACAGATGTATAATATATTTATATATAAATATACGTTAAATAAGATCTTTATATATATTCATCTTAAAATTGTATATTAATGTTTTTAACTTGCTTATTATTGATTATCACGTGCTAGTTGCCATCAATGGGCTTTCCTTAAAGAAATAATAACAAGATTAGAAGATAAATCTAATAAACGGAAAACTGTTTGAACTTCTAGTCGTATATCTATCCGTTTTTGGCGAACCGAAAACGAACGACCGGAAACATGGCGGATATGCATGACGGGCGACTCATTCGCAAATAGAATCTAATCAAACACTTGAACATAGACGCGCTTAATTGATTCATAGAAGAAATTGCTCGCGATTATCGATCGGCGAAAATTGTGCACTATTTGTTTTGAATGATGAAATTATGTGCTCACAATCATTTCTACATAATTTTTCTACTACTACTATTGCGCCATCCTGTGTTAAAATGACGAAACAAAATTATATTCATATATTATCCTTTAATTGATTTGCAAAATATATGATTTGCAAGTTGCAAAGATATACAATCATATCTTTTGGATTCATTTTATTGATAAAATATTTGTTTTTTATTATTTCAATTTAATCTATTAATCTTTAATTTTAATAATAATTTTTAAATAGCAAATAGGGATAGCAAAAAATTTATAAATCGACGTATTTATCATCAATCAATATATGGATAATTAATCGGTATATTGTTGTAATAAAATATTGATGTTTATAATATAATTGATATTTCGATATCAATATTTTTTTTACTTATTTAAGAAGGAAAAGATTTTTTAGGAATTTTGATAAAAATTTTTGTAAAATTTATTTTATATCAGAACATAAAAAGTTTATAAAAATCATTAATTCATTAATTCATTATTTGTTTGATACACTATCTAAAAATGTTCTTGCTATATAAATAATTTCTTCTTTATTTTAATGAAAATAAATGATACCATTATAATTTTTTAATGAATGAAAAATATAATTATAAAATTATATTTAAAAATATTAAAATCCGAAAAATGCTAATGGTTTCAATATCAATTGCCATATAATTTAATCGATAATAAAGATATCGATATTTTTTATCGTTATATGTTGATATCTAGAAATCGATATATTGTTGCCATTTTTATCTTTAAGAATGTAAGTAAATTTATAAATAAAATTTTTGAGAGTATTGGATACTGCCTTGAATTTTTTTTTTCAAAATTAAATTTCATTTTCAATGCAGTATTTTTTAATGGAAAAATAATTTTCGAGAATTTTATTCTCAAATGTATTCGTGCTTTGGAACATTTGCCTTTCATCGATGTCGTGCGATTCGAATCAATCGTTTACCAATCGAGAATATAAAGAGACCGACATCTAACTTGGTCGCCAGTTTAGATCGTGACTTTTTGTAAGACTATAAACAGTTATAAACAGCTAGCGACAAGAAAGTAGCACATATTTTTTTTAGCATTGTAATTGTATAAGTTAGGTTTAGTGCTTGGATATTTTATGCCATTAATTTAGCTTTAGTGCAACAACCTACGTGACTTTTCATCAAGGATCAACGTTAAACGTTTATTGTTATTTATCCTTATATTATATATGATCTTTATTTTGATTCTTAACTAGTATTTTTAAAAGAATTTTTTACTGTAAAGAAAATGTAAAATGTAGAGAATATATCATCATGTATATATCATTACAACTTAAGCCATCGTGTAAAAATTAGGTTATGTTTAAAATTTATATATCTACGAATTTTATGTATATATATATATGAAAAGATCACATCGTATCATATCATCGTGTCACATCATCAATTACCAAGTCTTCATTAACAATCCTAATTTGCTTCCTTTTTATTGCTTCTTAAAGTATTTATAAGAAATTTATAAGCAAAGTTAATGTAGATTTTAAAAAGAAAAATTTATGTTTATATTAAAAAATATATGTGTATATTATATGTTTTAATTAGAATTGAATACTTTCTTATTGAATACTATGCGTCAATTTTTAATTTACATTATTATATAATAATAACATTAATAACATTATTATATAATTTATCATATTTTATAATTTTAATAACATTATTATATATTATATATTATTATCATAATTTATAATTTCATACGAAAGTAAACAATAATCAATCAAAACATAATACAAATACTCTACATTTTTACATAACCTATATAATTTTTTTACATCTAGTAATTCTTACTTTTAATCTTTGAAAATTCAAAATAGGTTGGAAAAATTCGGACGAAATCGGTTGAAGTCTCAATATTTTTATACTGTTTTGGTTTCCGAATTTTTCCGATCTATCCCGAATCTACTATATTATCAAATACTTGATATTTTCAATTAATTTAAATTGAATAACTAACATGCATCATCGATAATATTTGTCATCCAAGAACAAAAAAATTTCCAGTCAATTTAGTTTTACAGATTTAATGTGAAAATTACAGTGAAATTACATTATGTTTGTGTTTTGTTAACATAACATCAGAACAAGTGCAAAAGAAATATCGCTCCGTTAGGATTGAGTTTATTGACACGTTGCGGTTTAGGGTGACAGGCGAATAAATCGCCTTTGCAGACAACGAGATGCAACGAGCCGCACGAGTCGCGTTTCGTATTACCACAATAACCGCGTGCCTATTTACACTTAGCCAGTGGTGCTCGTTAACACATTTAGAGAATACGATTGTACGATTCTTTTTTTCATATCTCGTTCAGAAACCGTTGGATGTTTTATATTATTAAGCATTGTTATCATTTAGAATCTGGATATTGTAATGTACATATTTATTTTAGATTTCTATTCTATATTAATTTTTTTATTTTTTTATAATTTCATAATTTCTTATTTCTTTTAATTTTTTGAAACATGCAATAATAAGAATATAAATAAGAAAAGTTCTTAGCTTATATTTATATAAAAAATAATTTTTATATTTTGAATATATAAATATATAAGTTTTAATTCTGTAAATATATTAAAAAATAGAAATTTTTTGATATACGAATTAATAGAATTAAAAATAAATATTTTTTTATCTATTCATTATTGTAAGTCGAGAAAAATAAAATTCATCGAATTAATTCAAATTCATCGAATTAATTCGAATTAAAAAAATATGATTTGAAATAATTCTAAAGTGAGTGTCACTGAATTAAAACCGTGTACTTAAGTTTCTAATACGTTATTCAAATTGACCAAGAAACACGTACGCGTGCTCGACATTTGCAAACAAGCGTTACTAATTTTCTTCTCGTGACACATTCATTTGCTGCGAATATTTTGTTACATATTATCGATTGAATTTATAAGAATTTCACAAAAATCATTAAATCAAATTGATTTTGAAAGAAACAGTTTCTATAATAACATATAAAAAATATAAATATTGAGGGAAATAAGTTATTCAAGTATTATTCAAATATTTAATTAAATATTTAATATTTATAAGTCCATCAAATTACATTTATATTATATATATATATCTTTTATATTTATTATTTCTACAAAATACAAAAATATCCTGCAAATAATATCTTGTATATCTGTGATTATTATATACATTATATTTAAAAAAATAGATGTATATTATTCAATTTTATCAATAAAAATGAAAAGTTGGAATAAGATATATCCAATGTAAGCAATTATTCGTGTCACTTTCACTGGCAACCGGCAGATGGCAGAAAATTAAGTTATTGTTCATTCCTTCGAATCAACTACAATTTCATACGTCACGGAACTTGTCTTTACGACTCGTAATTAATGTTTGCAACGCGAATCCTTTTTTCTTTTCTTGCGGTTATTCCATAATTCCAATGGCGAATAGTTATAATTAAATGTTCAGTAAGGAGCTGGAAAGAAATTTTGCAGATTTACACTGAGGTAAAGCAAATATTCTTTTCTATCACACACTAATATGCAATGCTATATGATTTTATTTGTAGATGTGATACTTCATTCACTTCTAATTCAAATTTCAACTGTATATAACTTAATAAATAAATTTGACATTTCTCTATATTTTTGCAACTTTGTATTTATTTTGATCGAGTTTCCTACGAATATATATATATTAATATATAATATTTTAAATTCTATTTTGTATGCCTTTTTCACATTTTTTTCTTTGGCATTAATAAAATGTAAAAAAAAAAAATTTTTCTAGTGAATTCGAATTTTTACTCATTTTTCTCAAGTATTGTTTTTAAAAATGTTTTTAATAATATAAAAGAATTATTGATATTATTATTATCTGATAGAAAATAGCATAATCGAACAATTAATTTGTTTCAGCTGCACCGTAGTACTGTTCAATCCACGGAAGAATACCCAGGCTCACGTGTTGAACGCTTGTCGTAAAACAGTTACCTCTTTAGCGCTCGCTGGCGATGGAAGGTTTCTGGCGACTGGCGAGTGCGGCCATATGCCAAACGTCCGCGTCTGGGACATCTCTGACCCATACAATGCCGTGCAGTTCGCCGAGTTCTCCGGGCACAAGTATGGCATCAATTGCGTGGTAAGTAGTAATCAGATACAAATATAGCGATCAGAAGCAATCATAATATTTTTCATATCAAATTTATTATGAAAATATTTATCGAAGTTTAGAAAAAGCTTTCGAGATTTCGCTAAAAATTATATTTAATAGTTAATTGTGGATAAAATTGTTATCGTAATACAAAAAATGTCTATGTTTGTGAATTCTAAACATGAAACGTTTCTTATTTTAATAAATCATTTAATTCTTTCGTCGTTAACGATAACTATAATTATCAATTACAAGTATTATTTATTCGTTAAAATTTCGAATTAATTTCATTCTAATATATATTTTTTTTATCATTTTCTATCATTAGGTATTAAATATAAACATTTTTTTTGATAATTATTATACGATAAATCGAAAAAATATTTTTTACAATAATTTTATATAAAATAATATACAAATAAAATTTTAATTAATACTTTACAGAGATAATATGCAAATTAAAATTTTTTAATGTAGCAATAACTTAAAAATAATATAAATAAATTCAAGAATTTGCAAGTCAAAAAAATATTAATACATTTGTGCTAATTTATTATTTAATTTAGGCAATTTAATTTTGCATGAAATGAAGAAATAGTTTTACCTCCGTTATACTTTTATATCTATTTTACTTGATTAAATTGACATAAAATTATATTGCTTATTACTTGAAAAATAAACTTTAACAGACATTTTTATATTAATTATATTTTTACATTTTATAATAGAAAATCATGTTAAACTTCCTTTTTTTTTTTATTCAAAAACTTTGTGTAATATATTAATTGATAAGATTGTACTTTTTTTTTATTTACCTGATGTTTTTTTTTATATGATATTTTTCTAAACGATTCTAAATAAACGATTCATAACAGTTTCATAATTTCTTATTATGCATGTATATATATTTTTTCATAATTATATAATATTTTAATTATGTTTTATTTATATTTATATAGTTTTGCTCATTTATTTTACTCACTTTTAATTCAAGCAATATTAAAAAATATTATTTCTTTGTTCTTTTCGTTTTCATTAACACATTAACTTTTCTTTTATATATTCATTAATTAAAATATTTTTATCAAATATATTTGTATTTTAAATTTTTGATAGTTTGTTTCAGTTTAAATTAAAAATACAATCTTATGCTATTACAAATTAATCATTATACTATTTTTGCATGATATTCATTTCATAAAAATGAATATCATGATATTCATTCATCCTATAAAAAAAATTCACATGTACTTGTTACTAAATTTGTTATTTTTCTACTTTATGGAATAGTCTGTTCGCCATTCAGTAGTATAACTTGTTATTTCTCAGCCAACTGTGAATCACTAGCATTTACAGTAGTGTTCTTTTTAATATTTGGAATCAAAACCGGATCTGGGCATTTATCTAGTGAGATAATTTCTGTAAATTTGATTTAAACAAAATAATAATAATAATAATAATAATAATAAAAAATAATAATAATAAATGAATTTGATTATTGAATTAAATTAATTATTGAACTTAGAATATGGGAATTTTTATGGAAAAAGCATATTATGACAAAAAACATTATGAAAATAAGAACAAGATAATGACATTATTATATTTTAGAAAAAAATTGTTTATATTTATTCCTGTAGCATTTCTATATATATAAAAATTTATATTTCAAATATAATTGATAATGTTAATAAAATGGAATTATTTTATTTGAAATTCAAATAACTAAATAATCAAGAGATCATTTATCTATTCAAATAAATCAATATATATCATTTCAAATAATTATAACCATAACTATAACATATATTGATAATATGATTATTTCAAATTTTTATTTTTCAAATAGTTTATTTGAATAATATCCAATTTTTGTAAATATATAGTTAAAAATTTTAAAACTACGAATATGTTAAGTAAAAAAATAATTTTTATTTCATCAAGAAAAATTTCATTTCGGGAATTTTTATCGCATCTCTTTGTTCGTTTCTTTTGCATTCATCGAGGTTCCAACGTAAAATTACTTTTCGCAAAGACGAAAAAGGAGCTTTTCAACTCCCATTGCGACGAATATCAAGGGGGCACACTGGATGCTCACAATGAAAAAAAAAGAGTACGCTTTTATAATTTGATGAATTTATCATTTTCTACGCTTATTATTTTCTACTGCTCATATTAATTAAGATTCATCGTTTTTATTTCACGAATTTCACGTTTGTAAAAATTTATATAATTAAAAAGTTACTTTATGAACATATATTTAAAAAAAGAACACATTTTACTGATTTCAACAATTTCGAAACATATTGTCAATGACAAAAATTTGATCAATTTTTTATTATAAATATAAAATTATTCATTTTATTCATTGATATTATTACAATTTATGATAATATATTTTAATTACTAATTTTATTATTATTATAATAAAATTATAATAATTACTTTATTATTTTGTAATGAAAAACATTTTATATAATATTGATATTTGATTTTAGATATTTGATACATTCTAATATTATTATTTCTATAATTGTATGAAAGATCAAATATAAATCATAAATTTTTTATCAATTGATGCAGCTCAATAATCTCTATAAAAAAATAATAATTTATTTATTATTTTTTCGAGAATAATTAGTTTAGGAAATATTTTAATTTCAGTATTATATACTGTAGAATTGTAATTTTATACTAATATTGAAGCTAACATAAGAAAATTATGAAGTACTTTCCGATACATCTAACTAAAACAATATCGGATTATATTTAATTTAGTTTTATTTATTTTCAATTTATAAAAGAGAATTAAGTACATTATAATGTTTGAAATTTTTTAATATTTGAAATATAATAACTTTTTATATATTGAATATATTTTAACACAATAAGTGACTCATTTTTTATTTTCATTATTAATTTATATTGTTATATTAACAATTAATTTCCAAACAAAATTTCTATTAAAATTATGAAATTATATTTTGAATAGATTATAATTAAGATTTCGTTCGTTTCCTTTAATTAGGAATCTGAGGGAGAAAAATATTATATTATAATAAAAAATTTGCATTTTGTTTCATAACAATTGATGATTAACAACTAAACAGACAATATTATATTTATATATTAAAATTATTCACAAACATTTAAATTACAAAGTGATGTATATTCCAAAAGAGATGTATAAAAATATTATTCTCTTATATTGAACATATTTCAAGATCATTGAAATTTTTCCATACCATTTCAATCATCAACAAATATTCTGTCACCTCTATAATACATATTTAGCTAATTAATTTTTGAATAATAATAAACATACGACTTTCTATTTCAATATATCATTCTTCTCGAATCGTACGCAGAAAATTTTTTTTCGCAAAAAAAAAAAAAAAAAATATTAACGAAAGAC
>NW_006263491.1:901567-908491 GCF_000469605.1 Apis dorsata
AACGAACAAATACAGTCTCGATGCATTTAATTCAAGAACGAACGTTACGTTCGCGCCACATGCATACACGTACGCGTAACTCGATGTACAATTCGAGACACTGGGCAGGGCACGTGAATACTAAATTGCTTTCTCAGCGAACGGACAACGGTACCCTTTTTATTGTTCCACTGCATTCCCTCGATATCTTGGGTACAATGATCCTTGCTCGAAAGGTTCCGCGTGCACGCGGTATTACGTCGTTCGACCATGAACAAGTATGTACACGATCTTTTAAGAAATCTCTCACGACGATCTAGCAATTTTTAAATTGGATCTTAGAGTTTCTGAAAGTTAATGGAGATTTGTAAATAATTTTTTGAATTAAAATTGATTCGATATTTAATTTTATTATATAAGAGAGATAATAAAAAAATGTACAATTTAATTTTTTATCACAATCAACTTCTAGCTATTATGTTTATATGCTATATAAATTGTAAGTTCATGCAAAGTATCAATATATTTAGTTGTGAGATATTTTTGAAGAATCAAGTTTAGAGATTAAAAGAAATATAAAAAATGGCATATAAAAGTGCAAAAAAAAAATTCGGTTGAGTTGTATTTATTAAATATTCAAATGAAGTGAAATAGATATAAAGGGATAATAAATAGAATGATAATAAAGTTATATCTATTATATCTTTGTAAAGTAAATATTTCTATTCTCAACAGATTTTTTATTTCATTTTGTCTGAGCTTCTCCTAAGCTAATTCCTTATAAAATAAATAAATTATAAATAATAAAATAATACCGATATTTTGTTATACCAAAATTTGTTTTTAATCTCTAGAATCAATCCTTTAAAAATATCAATTATATTAACATTCTATACAAATTAAATTTTGTAATCTTCATTATTAATGATACATAAGAAATAGAAGATTTAAGAATTATTAATTTAGATCTTGATGGCTCTATTTTCTTCAATCGATCATAACCAAGATAATTAACAAGAAACGACATTTTCAGAGGCATATATTTTTTCTTTTTTTTTAAGGCATTTTCACCGAGCAACAAGTATGTGGTATCGGTGGGTTCTCAACATGATATGATCGTCAATGTCTGGGACTGGAGGAACAATGTTAAAGTGGCGTCAAACAAAGTCTCGAGCAAAGTGAAGGCCGTATGCTTCGCGGAAAACGGCAATTACTTTGTTACCGTCGGTAACAGACATGTCAAGTTTTGGTATCTCGAGTATTCGCGCAGTGCCAAGGTACGTGTAAAACTAATTCAATCTCTTTATCTCTTGTAATCTGTTCGAGTAAAATTCACTCGTCGATTATTGTACTATTCTCTATGTACTAAAAATTGTGATCATCGATTATCGATATATCATCGATATTTTATTAATAATTTTCGATATATCGGTAACATAATTTAGATATCATTAACGGATAGAATTTCTTTTTTTTTTTATTTAAATTATCGATGTATTATCAATACCAAAATTTTTACAAATTTCAACCGATGCTCAATTTTGTAAAAAAAATATATATAGAGAACAGAACGAAACAAATTTTTTACGGTTTTATTATACTATTATTTAAAAAATTATTATTTTTATTGATTTTATAAATTTCACTAATTTAATTTAATAATTTCAGTAATTTAATTTTTGATTTTAGTAAATTATTTCTATAATTTGTTTTTATTATTTTTATTTCTATTTCTTACGAATAATTTATGTTTAGGTTTGGAATATAAAAAATTTCATGCTTTATAATTAATGTTGAAATTTAAAATTAAATTTTTGTATTCAATATTAATTATATTTTGTAATATTACTTATAAAGAAAGTTTTAGATAATATGAAATAATGCAATAAGACATAACATTCGAGATAATTAATAAACTCATTCACTTTTTATAATTTGGATCAGTTTATTCGAATAGTCACTTTTTTGAATGAATTAAAAAACACATGTTTTTTAAAAACATGAGTTTATAAAAAAAATAAAAATTTCAAAATTCTTGATTCGTGATACCTTAAAATTTAATATTAAAAAATCTATTTTTCCAACATTAAACCTAGAAGATTAAATGCAAATTTACTATTAAAAAATAAATGTACAATTTTAATTTCTTCGTTCTACTCTATTAGCGAAATTTGGACAGGATAAGTATAACACGAAAAAAGTGATAATGGGAATTTTGTGCAGTATAAGGAACCTGTGCCTTTGATGGGTCGGTCTGCCATATTAGGAGAGCAAAGAAATAATGATTTTGTGGACGTAGCCTGCGGTCGAGGAGAAATGGCAGATTCCACATATGCGATTACGAAAACTGGCCTTCTATGCGAATTCAATAACAGGAGGCTTTTGGATAAATGGGTAGAACTTCGTGTAAGTATCTTTGTCTCTAATGCCCTCTACCTGAAATTCTGTATTTAAACTTATTACATAAATGACTATATATATAAAACTAACCTCAATGTATCACCATAGAATTTATTTCAATGCGATTCTATATGAAAATAGAACTCGTTACGCCACGTTAACTTATCTCTATGAGTCGTTATTACTTTTATGTAGGACATGTTAATAGATATGCTAGTTTCACTGTTTCACTATCAAATGGATAGCTAATTATCCAGAAAAAAATGTACTTCACCGATTTCAATGACCTTCATATTGTTAAGCTCAATATTCTGAATAATTTTTCCTTATATTCTTATATGTATATACATATACAATGTGATTCAGAAATACATGTTATTACTTTGGAGATGAATCTATATTAAAATATGAAAATATGCCATATAATAGTTGTAGCCTAATTTTATGAAAGAATTATTGTCTATAAAAATATTCAAAAACTATATCTTTTATATTTTATATAATTTGTGTTAATAAATATAAACATATTCCATTCATTATTTATTATTTTATACATATATATATATAATTTATAATAATGTTAATTTTATACATATATATATAATTTATAATAATGTTAATTTATTATTGTGATTTATAATTGGTAAGTTTATAAGCCTTTAATTGGGATATTTAATTGGAATATTTAATTAAAATGTTTAAAATTCGGTTTATATTCACTAATTATATTTGTTATTAATCGTTTTAATTAATATTGTTGGAAATATTGAATGCATTCGTTTATTAAGAAAACATGACTACGACAAATATTCAATTTTTTCAATAAATAAGTATTAAATATCGACTGAAATTGAAATTCTCTCGCCTTTTTTTAGTCTTCTCTTAAAGCTATATTAATTAAAATAATTAATAAAGCTATATTAATTAAATATAATTACGGCTCGTAAAGTAATAATTTGGTCATTGTTATTATATGAATATTAAAGGACAAAATGCTAAATGGACACAAGCAATAGAAAATAAAATTATGCCATAATTTAATAATAATAAAATAATATTATTTTAAATATAAATTACTTTATATAAATTATTTCAAGATACCAAATTTATAAAATCTAATTATTCGAAAAAAAAATTTTCTGTCAAAATTATATTTCAAGATATTTAAAATTGAAATTGTTTTTTATTTCTAAAAATTTTGATAAAATTTTCATTTTTGATTCTGTACATTTTTTAATTATTAATAAATTATCCAATATAATAATCATTTGATATTATTATTATTAATTAGTTAATTAATTAAATAGCATATATTTAAATTCTTATTTTTTATAATATACTATTATATATACTATACTATACTATATTATACTACTATATTCTATTTTGTATAATTATTCGAATATTGTTATATAATAATTCGTTTCAAGCAACTGGCTATTTTCAGACGAGCAGTGCCAATTGCATGGCCGTTGGAGATAAATACATTTTCATCGGTTGTGCAGAGGGAATTGTGAGGTGCTTTAGTCCTAATACGCTTCAGTTCATCACTACCTTACCGAGAACACATTACCTGGGCGTGGACGTTGCTCAGGGATTGTCCATTAGGTATATGGACAATTTTTAACATTTTTTTGATTACTTATTACCAAAATTAATATAATAAAATAAATATAAATTTATTTCTTCAAATCATACTTAATATTACTAATATTTTATATTATTTATATTTTATTAAAAATCATATAATTACAATATTTTAAAATGAGCATTTCATTGAAATATAAGAAAATAGTAGTATTTCATAATGCTTCGATTAAATAATTATTTAACTTTAAAATTATTATAATGTATATTATATATATTATTATATATTATATTTAATTAGGCATTATTAGATAAAAAATTTATCTAATAAGATAATATTTTTTATATATACATTTTATTTATAGACTATACAAAAAGATATCGGTTAATTTATTATAATATTGTTTAATTATTATTGCATTAATTTATTTTGATAAAATTTAAAATCTAAGTATCAAATAATTATGTAAATATTAAAATTAATCTTTTAACCAGGTAAAACAAGTTAATTCGTCACTTAAACTCTCTCAATCAATCTTTTAAATGTAATAATTCTAAATTTCTTTATTTATGGATTCTCTATTTTCCTATGTGTTATAATTATTATATAATTTCTATTTTAAAAAAAAAATTATTCTATTTCTATTATATTCCATATTTATATATTTATATTAAAAAGAATTTAATTAAAATTGATTTATATTAGATTAATTTTTATATTCATAATTATTAAGAATTCTGCTTCAAGAATTATATTCTAATTAAATGAAATAATATAATACTTTCAAATATTAGTATATTTCTAATACTTTCTTCAACTTACTTTAAATTTTCCTTAGCTCTGCACAAAACTAAATTTAATTTTTTTCTAATCCATCTTATCGATTCCAGCCATATGTCTCAGCATCCAACAAATGCAAGGTATCCAGACGCCATCGCCTTAGCATTTGACGAGCGAAACAACAAGCTCACCTGTGTTTACAACGATCACAGTATCTACGTTTGGGATGTACGAGATATCAGACGAGTTGGCAAGTCGCATTCGTTCCTTTACCATTCGGCCTGCATCTGGGGAGTCGAGATGTATCCCACTGGATCGGATTCCGTGGGTGCCATGCCGGCTGGTAGTTTCATTACATGCTCCAGCGACGACACCATCCGCGTGTGGAACCTTGAGAAGGATATTTCTCCTAATGACACGCTTTACAAACGGAACATCTACAGCAACGAGCTACTCAAGGTTCTCTACATAGATCAAGAGCTAACTTATTTAAAAGATCTAGATCTGGCCGCAGCTGGATCAACAGAGAAGAGCGACGCTTCGTATGATAGTCGGAACGGTGTTAGATCAATCAGAATCAGTCCTGATGGAAAACACTTGGCATCTGGTGATAGGTCTGGTAACATTCGAATTCATGACCTCTCTTCGTTGGACGAATTGTGCTTGATCGAGGCACACGATGCGGAAGTGCTTTGCCTCGAGTACTCCAAGTTCTCCAGATACTCGACAGAACCTCCTAGATTGTTAGCCAGCGCTTCTAGAGATAGATTGATTCACGTGTTTAGTGTAGATCAAGGATACAACTTTTTACAGACGCTGGATGATCATAGTTCTTCCATTACTGCCGTCAGATTCTTCAATCAGAGCAATCAGAATAATCAGATACAGATGGTGTCCTGCGGTGCCGACAAAAGTATTATTTTTAGACAACTGCAATCGGTTAGTTTGATTATTGTATTTTTTTTTTTTTTTTTTGGATTTAATTAGAAAAATATATAATATGTAATTCCGATTTTAAAAGTATAAAAATAAATTAATATAATATATACACATATTTAATCTTGAAATAGTTTAATGTTTGTATAAATATTGTAAAATTGTTATATAGTTTATATAATATTTAATTATTATTATATAGTTTATTATTAAATTTTTTATATTTTTTTATTTTATTTATAAATTATAATAATTTTATTATTTTTTTTATAATAATATAAGTCTGTGAAATGAATATTTATATATTATAATTTGAAATTCACGAAAATTGATAAATTAATTTTTATTTTTATTTAAAACATTTATTTTAAAAGTATAAAAAATTTTTTTATAAGAATATTGCATTATTTCTCTAAATTCACTTATGAATGATTAAAAATAGAAATATCTTGCAATGCAATTATTACAGCTTATAAATCAATTTATATATTATATTAATATAATATATAAATTATATATTAATTATATTATAATTATATATTATATTAATATAATATATAAATTAATTTATATTTCATATTAAAATTTTTTAGTTTAGATAAAAATAGAATATGTTATGAAAATAAACATTCCCACAAAATGAATTTATTATAATTAGTGATATTTTATTCTATTTATTTGAATTATTTTATTTTGCTAAAGCCAAAAATTAATATTTCCATTTTATACTAACGAATTCGGTTGTTCCTAGACACCAGGAGGAATGCCTCAATTTGCCAGGGGTCACAATGCTCAGGGAAAAACTACTCTCTATGATATGGAAGTTGATTCTGGACAAAAACATGTTTTAACTGCCTGTCAGGATAGAAATATAAGGGTTTATAATGTAACTACGGGCAAGCATAGCAAAACGTTCAAGGGATCTGTCGGCGAAGATGGATCGCTTATCAAAGTCGTTCTGGGTAAGTCAAATATAATATTTCTATTTTATTAAAGAAAAAATAACAGAACTTCATTTATTATTAAATTTATTAAATAGGATATAAATTTATTAAATAGGATAAATATTTATTAAATTTATTAAAATAGGATTTTGATGAATAAAATTGATTTAATGAATTCTAATTATTTTTATTATCTAAATTATTATTAAATATTTAATTATATTAATATTACTATAATATTAATTGATATATAATATATATATATATATATTATAAATATATATTATTGATTATTAT
>NW_006263491.1:908632-913430 GCF_000469605.1 Apis dorsata
GTGATTTCAAAGTTTCATTAATATATAAGGATAATCTTTTTTTATCTTTTATATATTATTTACAAAATTGATATATTTCTTAAAAACTAATAATTTTTTTTCATAAGTAATTTAATATTTTTTGAGAAATGACTAACATATTATAAAATATTAATATTATAAAATAATAATTTCTTAAAAACTTCTTATATTACATATTTACACAAACTTTTTTTTTCAAAAAAAGAATAATTTCCATTTAAAAAATTTTTCAAATAACAAATAATTCTAAAAATAATTTCATTTATAAATTAATATACTTTAAGTGAAGTTCTATTAAATATAATTTAAAGTATATGTGAAATCGTTTATAACTTATTTGACATAACATATAACATTTCAGATGCATCAGGAATTTACGTAGCTACCTCATGTACGGATAAAACGTTGTGTGTATACGATTACTATAGCGGCGAATGCATGGCTACCATGCTTGGTCATTCGGAATTGGTGACAGGACTACGTTTCAGTCCCGACTGTCGCAACCTCGTATCCGCTAGCGGCGATGGTTGTATATTTGTCTGGCGTGTTCCACGCGATATGGTTGTGACTATGCAGGCACGTCTTGCTCAACAAGCAATGCGAGCTGGAAAGTAAGAATTTATTTAGATTTTAAGATCGATTATTTGTTAAATTTGTTAAATACAATCCATTTTAAATAATTTAATATTTATTAAGTCATTTATTAACATTAGCTCATTTGTTAACGATAGGCAACAAACAAAAAAATGATACAATAATTAAGTTAATTGTTGTATTTAACTATGGAATTATCTCTCGGATTGAACCTTCAATTTTTAAGCCATGCATATGTTTCGTAAAATATGTTTACATTTTTTTTTCTATGAAATATGAATTATTCATATGGAAGAATTTTTCTTTACCATTTTCTACAAACTAGTGAAAAAAATTAACAATTCTTAGATCATTTATTTTCACGAATTAATAACATTCTAATCATATCACAATTAAGTGTATTTTTTTTAAATTTTTTCACATACATTTGTTCGCTATCAAAATTTTGAAGAATTTCAGATATCTAATCTCTTAAGATAATTTTTGACAAACTTTTCTTTAAAGAAAAGAAAAAAAAATAATCATTTTGGTTTTCGAAACTTCATAAAATTTTGAATTCGAGTTTTATGATAATTTAATGTAAAAATTATTTCCAATTCATTTATAATAAAAATTATTGTTAAAGGAGGCCATCTCAAGTAAACGGCACAGGTATCGACATACAACTGGACAACGAAACCTTTGGATCACCTCCACCGGAATTCTTAGATCCAAATGCCAATCCAACATCACAAAACGTAGGCGTTGATTATAGATTTAGTGTAGGCCAATTGCCTCTTTGGGCGAAAAAACAAATAAACACTGCGAATGCGGATGAGAGTACCGTCCTTGGCTCGAATGTCAGATCTCTTGGCGTGGATTTGCCGAAGGGCAGATGGGCGCAAAGAGTCCAGCAAGGAGATGGTATAACTGTCAAGTCTGTCTATGATAGCGATGAGGTTATACCTTTTCCTCCACCTCGTGGTGCGATCGATTCAGATGGTGGTGGAGGAGGCGGAGGATCGAAAGATAGCTCGATCGATAGTGGAACTGAAACCAAGTGTAGCAGTGATTACCGTAGAGAAACAATTATTATTAAAAGGGTAGGATTATTTTCTATTAATTTAATAAGGAATATTATTTATTAATTTTTCTCTTGACGTAATTTTAATATCAATTGATTCTATTTCCTAATACATTAATATATATTAATAAATAATTTTGATAATTGATTAAAAAAAATTATCATAATGATTTCGATGATCTTAAAACATTGTCAAAATCATCATTTTAAGATATATATATATAATTGTCACTTAATTTTTAAATTAAAATAAATTTATGTTGGATGTAAAATAAATTTAAATAGGTTTATAATTATACATATTATACATATTATAATAACTATAACTATATAACTATTAATTAATTAAATTTTAAATTAGAATAGGTTTATGTTAGATATAAGATAACTTTAAATAGGTTTGGATTAGATTTGAATTATATTTGAGTTAAGTTAGATATGTGTGTATTTTTTTCAAATTGATCTGTTAAATAACAATTCAATAAATTTATTTTTTATTAAATTTATTTATTTTATCTTGAGTAAAAATTTAAAACTAATTCAAAACTAAAAATTATCTGACATCTAAGTCTAATCTATGTGTATTTTGTAATTGTTAGTTAAGTTTAAATTAGATTTATTTAAAAGATATTCTAGTTTGATTTATCTTTTGATTAATTCAAATAATTCAAATCAACTCAAATTACAGTAAAATCTATTCAATTGCTAATTGAAGCTATGATATAGATTAAAAGAAATAATACATATTTAATCAAAACTTAATCTAAATAAAATTTAAATGTAGCTATACTTTAAATATATTTCAAATTTCAGAAGTGTATATCAAAAATATTTAGAGTATATCTGTGAAAGAACAATCATTATATGTATAGAAAAAAGTTGTTCAGAATGATGATCTTGACAATATGTTTCAAGAATATCAAAATCATTAAGATAGATTTTTATATAATTATTTTAAATAATCAATTTAATTTCATATCAATCTTAATCATAGTGAGTTAATTACTAATAAATTAATATATATTAATAAATCATTACTTTCGTTTTTTTTTTTCAAAATCAAGTACGCGATATATTAACAATCGATAACTGATTCTAGGAAGAGGATGAAACTATATTTCAACCTTGTCCAGATAGTTACAGAGAATTAGCAGATGAAACGAAACAGGTACTAACTGATTCCCAATAACAAAATAATTATAATAACTTTTATTGTTGTTATCCAATAAATGTTATTAGTGTGTATTTGCAAATCGCAAACAGCTTGCGGAAAAAAAAGGTTGACGACAGTTGTTTTTGTCATTTATTTCATTCATTCAGCTTTCACATTTGATTTTTTTTCTTTTTATTTTTATTTATTTATTTATTTATTTTTTTTTTCTCCTCTTAGCGTCCAATTATTTGTTCGCGATTGTTTTGTGTTGATTGTATTTTGTTTCAACCGATGACATAGGTGATCGGTGGTAACGTGACTGTAACTAGAGGTAGCAATATCACGGAATTGACACGACAATCAAGGAGTCGTCATCATACCGACGATAGCAGTCTTGGCAGCTTTAAATTTGAGGTATATCTTATTAACGCCTCAGACCCTGTAACAAAGCATCGTCAAACAGTAATGCAATCGAACAAAAAGACATTTAAATATATTTATCTGAAAACAAACACATGTTTTTCTGTATTTATGTCTTTTAAATCGCATTTATTATGTTTGCTGCTTAAATCTGTTATAACAATTACATATCTAAAACCTCAAAACATTTGAAACTCATGCTATTATCAAATAACAATAGCTCGTATAAATAAAATGAATTAAAAAAAAAGAAATAAAATATATATATGCATTATGTATAGGATCATGAAAGTACCGAGCATGATGGAGATGTGGAAGATTATTCCGAAGGAGAAAATGGAACAACTGGTTCAGAAAAGTCTCATCATAGATTGATGTATTATCCTGCACCAGAAGACACAGTTTCGAACCAATTTACTGTAAATGCGATGGACGTAGAAGAGCTTCGAAGGTTAAAGATATTTACTTTTAAAATTTATGTATGACAAAAATTAAGAGAAATTTATTTTAATTAATAATTTAAAGACAATTATTTTAAATAATATAATTATTATTGTATATAAAATAATTTGTTATTTTTATTTAATTAATTAAAAAAAATTAAGATAACAAGTAAAAATTTAGAAAAATAATAAATTGAAAAATTAATTACTTGAAGAAATAATGTTTATTTTTTAATTGAAAATATATTCATATAATAGCATTCAAAATAAATATTAAATATAATAATAATATAATAAATATATAATAAGAAATAATAATATAAACATTTTTTATTGTATATTAAAAAATTAGTTATTTTCATCAAAATTAAATAATAAGTAATAGTAAAAAAAGATAAATAATTTATTTTATGAAGCAACAAATAAATTTATTCGCAAATACATTAGTTTACTTTTCATATAAAATATTTCATGAAACATTTGTGCTATTTCAAATTTAGATAATTTTTCTGAAATAATTGAAATAATTTTGAAATAATTTAATATGAAAATTTCTCATAAGATCTAGATTTGATTTGAAAAAACGATTATTAAAATATTTTATTTTTATAGGTCTCAAAGGAGGCAAAAGAAACCAAGAAATGGAGAAAGTGGTCGAACGAGCGAGTTAACTGCTTCGGGCAGTCAAGACGATTCGGATTCCGAGGGTGGCGCTTCGACACCTAGTGCTGAACGAAATCCTCTGTCCATGTTGTCAGAAGCTAGTTCAGAAGGATTCGATCAATTAGCTAAACAGAGTCATCGCGAAAAATTTCTTAAAAATGCTTTTGAATCTCTTAGCGGTGCCGAAGAACCTACGAATAGAAGCGCCAAAACGACTAGCATCAGTTCTCAGTTTCATGGAAGGTAAATTTCATTTATTGAAGAAAATATTAAATAATTAAAAATGTTTTATCATTTTTTTATCATGGTAAAAAAAATATAAAAAAATTATCTATAAAATTTATATAACGCTATAGATAGTTTTTAATAAATATAAATAATTAATATAAATTTAATTAATATAAATAAATATATATATATATATATATATATATACATACA
>NW_006263491.1:913726-924075 GCF_000469605.1 Apis dorsata
AATATTTTACATACATATATACATAAATATTTTTAATTAAGATTTAAAAATGAATATGTAGTGAATTTTATTTGGAATTATAAATTTCCAATAATCTGTTGCATCTATTTAATTATGATGAATTTAGGAAGCATTTATACAATTCATAAATGAATATTTTTTATTTACTTCTCATTTTATATAGTAACTTTATTAAATCAAAACAAATATCTCCAAAATTAAAAAAAGAAAATATTGAACAAAAATTTTCATGAAAGTATAACTTTTATAAAGTTAAAATAATTTGTTAAAAAGAATAAGAATATTTATCTTAATGAATAAAATTTTGTTTTTTATATTTTTTGAATATTTTTTATATTTCTTTTAAAAAAAACTTTCTTAATTATTTAGTAGATTTGTTTGAAAGTTATGTATATTTTTAGACTTAGCGGTGGCGATAATGGTAGTAATAAAGTTCGCAACGCTGCAGTAGTGAATGCAACGAAACAAGCAAGAGGTGATGCAGATGTTGTAAAGAAACGCGAAGAATTACAAAGAAGAATAGAGGAAACTAGAAGGAAATTGCAAAGTGTAAGCATTACGATATTTATTTCATCGTAAAATTAGATATATTATAAATAAATTTACAAATTTAATTTATAAATCATAATACAACCTAATTATCTGTTAGGTTGGCTATAAATCATCATTGAAAACAAGTCAAAGTATAACCGACTTGAGCAGTCATATACCGGAGAAACATCATCGTTCAAATAGATTAAGTACAGGTAACAAATCTGGTCAACAAAATCAATACTCGAAACCGATTAATCCCTGTAAACCTATGCCGAATCCAAAGCCCCCATTAAAACCTCAACAACTCGTTAACAAAATATCAGGTGTGGGTAATGCTCTACCTAAGTTAGATATTTCAACTGAAAACTGCTTATCCAAAAGCCCGACTACGTCGTGTATAAGTGACAAGACAAAGCCATCTCTTAGTCGACCGTTAACATTAACTCTAAAGAAAACTGAAAAGTATAAGCTATCGCTGAACAAACCAAATCAATCTTTACCCGATTCGCCTGTGTGCGAAGAGTTAAAGCTCTTAAAGGAACAGTGTAAAAAGAATGTCAGTCGATTTGCAAGGTTCGCGCAGAAAAGACGATCGTGCAGCTATTTTATCGGTCTCGATGATAATGAGGAAGACATGGAGAATATAGCCAAGTCTTTCGAGAGTTTACCCGCCATGAACGAGCGTAACATCGAAAATTTGAATGATGTAATGGACGATGGGGATGAAGGAAATGGAAACTTTAGCGATGACTCTCTAGAAGGTGATTTTAAAAATCCACCTCGCCGATGCGTCAGTGACTATCAGATAAATAATATGCACATGGACAATCAAGCTACACAAAGAAATTATTCGACCTATCAGAATTTTCCTAAACGGATTTTAACCGGATCCCAAGAGAGCATCCTTTCAGATGCCTCCGTGGAATCTTTCTCAAAAGGAAGCGCTGAGATTTTGGATTACAGTCATTATGACAACGACAGACATTCAAGTGCAAGCTTCTTCTTGTCTCGTCGAAAGATGCAAGCTGGTCGAAGCCACGAAAGCATTTTGACAGATGAATCCGATTATCAAATGTTCCCGTTACATGAAAATATTGATCACCGAAGTACTGAGAGCGTGTTAACTGACGATTCAGACTCTTTGGTAAAATCTGCACCATTAGAAATGCTATTCGATTCTCATTACAAACGAAAAAGACAAAATTCGGAAACATACAGCGGTAATCCTAACAATGCTGTAGAACAATCAAATAATACTGAGAATGCCGTCAACGATTCGTCTTGTCGAGCAGTATTTAGGTCAAAATCGCTTCAAGATACGCGGATAAGTCAAGTGAGGAATGAAAATAATTATAGAGAGGATAATGTCCAACCTGCAACATGTATTTATTACGAGTTTAACTTCAATGATCAAAATGACACGAATGTTGAAATGAGAATTGGAACGAAATCGGACACAATCTCGCGAAGCAGTAGTTTGAAAGTCCCGAAAGAACCACAATCAATGCTGATTCTGAATGATTTCGTGGCCCATAAACCGCCCAAGCCTAAACGGAATTCCGCTCGAACGCAAAGTATGCGGAACAGAGCGCGTCCTGCGTGGAACAAATATGTGGATTCAACACCTCAATCTTCCCGTGTTAAATCCACAGAATCCGATGATTACGCAAACAAGTCTCGTACAGAGGATCGAACAGTAAGAAATGATACAGATGCAAAGTCTGATGGGAACGAAAACTTGCATACCTCTAAAAGAATCGAGCAGTTATTACAATCTTCCAACTATTCTTTACAGGGTAGCGAAGATAAAGACTCGAAAATCAAATTTTACAGCTTACAAACTCGACGATCTGACAAAGGTATCGTTTACGATGCTGGTGGTCCAATGGACAACTTTGCTTTCGATCCAAACGATTCTACTTGTCAAACGAAAAGCTATCAGCAGGATCAAATAGACGCTCCACATACAGATCGACGTTGCTGCTTTGAGTCTCAAATTCCAACGAAAGACACTCAGGAAACTTATGACTCTTTGGAGCCTAATGGCACCAACTGTGACTTACAGACAACGAATATGCAAACTGCATCGAATTTATTAAGTACGAATGCACGTATTGACAATTTAGATGCGAGTGTTGATCTCAGAATCACTCGAGCCATCGAGGGAACAGTGAAATTGCTTTCAAAGGAATTTGAGAACTTAGTGAGAAGAGAGCAATATTTTATGAAAGAAAAATGTCTGCGAATGTCACACTGCCAAGAAACGAGCGAGAACTTTGCCAAATTGGAGGCGGAAAGAGACGGTAGATTTTGTTCTTTGAGGCGTGACATTAGATTTCATTCTGGAGGTGAGGATAGCGATTTTGCGGATACGTCTGCTATAGACAGATCGATAATGGAAAGCGGTTCCTCAACGTCCGCCTCGAGTTGTACCAATTCACCAAAAAGAATGTGGCCGCCAGCCTCGCGATGTCAAAGTCATATGAAATGGACTAAAACATTACCCACCATTAATCAAGTCATACTGCCATCTAAACATCTTTATGCAGGTACTTACAGCATATACAGGAAAGAAAATTGTTCTCTTGTAACATTCATTTTGTTCCTGTTTGTTGAATAGTACATACTTTCTTATTTGGATGCTGAAATATAAATTTATTTCATAATGTTTTTCGCTGCTCGATTATCGATTTCAATGCCCAGAGAGAATATGGCTACAATAAGAGAACGAGAGTCTTGAGAATATTTAATTTAAGGAAAAAAAATATAAGATACAAATGTCAGATAATTGACAAAATGTTGGGCAAGAAAATCGAGGAACGAGTCATTAAATGTCTATTTGAGTTTCTTATGGCAACTGCAAATCGTGTAAATATCATTATATAATATATAGTAGCACGATTATATAAATTTTTAATTGTTCACTCATTTTTTTCTTTGTGTTCTACGTGCGAATGTTAATTTTTATAATTTAGTCGTTTTATCATATAGTCAATAAGATACTTTTCATATTCTTCTTATTATTATACGGTGAAAGATTTTCTTATTTCATTACCTTATATTAAGATGATAGCGATCATGTACTTTTCAGTTTAATATATTATCTAATATTTTCTTATTTTTTGATTTAGCATGACATGTGATCGATAGCATGTTTTGTCCTTACGATGTAGTTTTATTCCTTTTCCTTATTCCACATTATCGAATTTTTTACCTTATTTTAGTAATGAAATTTTGTGTTAAAATCAATCGTATTAATTAATAATGCTAATATATTGTACTACTATTTACTAGAATTTTCATTTATTTAGTGAGTAAAATGAAGTAAAGTAAAATATACGATTGATTTTGAATCTAAGTTTTATACTTATTTTATGCATTCAACACATACTTTGCATCTTCATTTTTGCATTTTGCAAAAATGCCAAAGCTAGTGATAACTTTTAAAGTTAATTATATTATATTTTATTGTTTCATAATTAATTTATTGCTTTCGCAATATGCATGAGAGAAAAAATAGAAACCTGCTTATTTAATTCTTATATTTTTAAAATTTCTAAACTATAAATTACAATTTATATTATTATAATTCATTGTGATAATTATTTAGAATAGTTGTCATCAATTTCGATATTCTTGAAATATGTTATTAAGATTATCATTCTAAACTTTTTCCTATACATATAACTATCGCTCGCTTTTAGTTTTTTAAATATGCATAAAAATATTTTTGATAAATAATACATCATATCATATTTATAAAAATTTTTTTATATATAAAATTATATAAATTTGAATTAGATTTAGATTTTATTTTAATTCATTTTAGAATAAATTTAGATTAGTATCCATTTGTTTTGTCATGTATTTTTGATTCATTAGATTTTAATAGACGAATTGGACAATAAATTGATATTAGAAATATTATGTTTTTGTCGTCAAACGATACATTGCAAACTCTATTATTATTTCTGCTGTCAATTTGCAGTCAAAAAATCTGGATATTTCTATATCTGTTATATTTCTACAGTCAATTTATTAAGATATTCTATTACAATAATTCTCTTATCTTAAATTTACTATCTTTCTGATCACAAATTTTCACATTAATTTCACATTAATTTTGAAAAATGCTAAGTATAAATTATGCTACTCGGAAATTAACTAAAATCTAACTTAAATATAATCAAAAAAAAAATCTTCGAATTAACTTATGAATTTAATCTTTTTAAGTTTTTTAATAAATTTATTTAATTTCGAAAGTTAATTTGAATATTTTATTATTAATTTCTATTATAATAAGCTATATATAGCTATATATATTATAATATAATTATTCTAAACTTTAAAAATTCGATATATAATATCAAAATTATTTTTGCCTATATCTTGAAAATAGGACTATATAATAGTTATATGTATGAGAAAAGATAATCATGTCTTTGATAATATATTTTTAATCTATCCAAATCATTAAAATGACACTAATTCTAAATGATTATCTTCAAATATAAATTAGATTAAAAATACAGTAGTACTGCAATATTTCATTCATAATATATCAGATTTAAAAGATAGATCTAGCTAAGGTAATTGGTGTACTAAAAAAAAAAAGATACAATTATAACAAATATACAATCAAAAATTTTGAGCTAAGGGAAAAAAAATTGTAGCTTAGTGCATGTGTGTGCGTGTTGTTGTCGACAGTTGGCAGTAGTGGGGGGCGAATCTCGTCAAAAGTTTTTGACAATGAAGAAGAGGGGGGTGGCATGCGACGTGCCTGCTCGCTGAGTGATCTTTCCGTCAGCCCACCAAATAGGTTACTGCATGGTCCAATACAAGGTATCCTTGTTTCATTGTGTGCCACATCTATAAGGGTCTTTCCAATGAGAATTATTTAAGTAGATACTTGCGCTTATGATTAAAGTATATTTTCAAAACTAGTACTTGGTCTGACTATACCAAAATTATTTCTTATTCCTTTTAACAACAAAAATTATCCTTTACTAAATATCAAAATTATTATGACATAAAGTTATTTTAAACCTTTTAGAATATACTTTGGAACGACCCCCTTACAATATAAAATCTTTAATCGATATTTTGATGTTCTGATTATAATGTTAATGATGCTTAAAAACAAATTAAATTTATGTATATAAAATGATTTTAATCTAAGTTGTCTATGTTAAATTTATGTATGTAAAAATCATCATTATTTTGATTTTATTCAAAGTATCGAATAATTTATCATGTTATGTTTATTAAGTTATCATGTTATTTCCTTTGTTTTAAAGAATGTTTATTCATATTAAATTAAATGTTAAATGTATTGAACGAAATTTTTTGTAGAATTATTTATAGGTAAATATGTAAAATTTTTTATAATTTTTTAAATAGCAAATTGAATTTTCATTAACGTATTTTAATAGTTTCAGGGAAAATAGGTAATAAGAATACGAATGCTTCGACGAGAAGTGGATTAGGAAGTGCAAATATCGGGAATCAATCTCGGCATACTTCAACGAAAAATCATTCCTCTCACATGACAAGAAGTAGTAGTGTTGGTGTTTTAAATCAGGTAATTTTTTATACATTATTACATTATATCAAATGATAAGAAATATATTTTTTATTTCAATGATAATGTTACAGAGTGATTCCGAATCAGACGTTGGAGCGGGAAATAGTAGAGGCTGGAACAATCAAGCAGGAAATAATAGAATTAATGCATTAATGAGACCAACAATTAGTTCACAAAATAAAATTAATCATCAAATAAAATCGAACTCTTCTTCCAATAGTAATTTACCATCAGTTCTTAGAAGAAGAGGCATGCAGGGTGCATATTCAAGTGGTAATTATCTATAAAACAAGTTTAAATAATTAAAATATTTTTTACATTAAGAAAATGAATACACAAATCGATAATTTATAGAATTTTATATATCTTAAATATAAGATATAAGATAATTATCAAGATCAATATTTTTGATATATTAATATATTTTCAAAATTCAATTTTATTATAAAATATCGTTTTATCACTTTAATTTGAAATTAAAAATAAATTTAAAAACATTTATCTCTTGTCTAGTAAAGAGAAAATTTGCATATTCATGCTTTTGGTATAAAAAAAATTAAAAATATTTTAATTTCAACAAGCTTTATACCGTATATCGTTATCTTTTAGTAAATTTAAGTCAAGTGGGCAATCAAGAAGATTCAAGTTCGGAAGATACCTCTTCTAATGGAAACGGGGGAAAACCAGCTCTTCCTCCGAGACCACGAAGTATTAGCATTGATCATTCTGCTGCAAAGTATGTTAAATTTCATAATTTTTATATATAATCTTATTAAGTATTAGTTTGATTAAATTATTTTACGAATATGTTATATTCTTTTACAGCTTAAGTTTACCTACAACAGTAAGAAGATCGGGATCAACGACAATTATATCTAATGGTCGCAGTGGAAATAGCACAATAGGACAAAATGCAAATAGGATGTCGACAGCTAATCGTAATCAATTAGATCCCAGTCCTCAAGAACTTCCAGTTAAAGATACAGATCGTGCCATCGATGTAGCCAGTGCTGAATGTAAGTATTGTGATTATCTTACCTTTTTCTTCTTTCTTTTTTCCATATGTGTGTGTTTTTCACAATTCATAATCATCTTGGCGTTTCTCTAAAGTGAAGCATGCAAGATTGCAAGAAAATAATATTCACAATAAAGTCAAAAAATATATTAAAAGATTTTATTTATTGATAAAAAAAATTAAGTTTTTATATTATTTAATTTCCGTCTAAAATATTATAATCTAACAAAGGCTTTACTCTTACAGTAGGCACGGATAAAACATTAGGTAAACTAAAGACACCTATTGAGAATGCTGTCCTGTGAAAATAATAAATCTTTCAGTCTATTAAAAATTTGTAAGTGATCATGCTATGACAAAATAAAATCTCATTCAGACAGAATCGTTGCGAATTTTAGTACAGACTAGAACATAGTCTGTAGATTGCTGTATATAAAATATGCTATATATTATATTCAGAATTTTTGAAAAGAACATAGTTACGTCGTTAACATCGAATGAAGAAAATACAGCTTTTAGTTTAAAATTTATTAATTACTTATGATTTATAATCGTCACTGCATCTTGAAATTTAAAATATTGCATCATTTTTCTGCTTTATGTGTTTAATTGTGAAGAAAATTTAATTATTAATTTTTTTTATTATATTTCAATTACTTGTTTACAAGTATTATAAATAAAATGTAAATACTGTATATATAAATATTCACAAATATTGCTTTATGATAAATATTCATAAAATTTTCCGCGTCATATCAGCCATAAAAAAAAAAAAAATCATTAGAGAATCAATCATGAAAATTTTCTTATTTAATTCATTATATAATCCTGGAAAAATTAGCCCTCATTATTAGAATATTATCCAAATCTCTAAATCGATCACAATAGCATGGTCTCATTACGGATTTTAGAACTGATGTAACCTGCACGCTGCACGATCATCCATCCTTTTTCCATATTATGAAGCGGATATTACATGTTCTTATGTATATTTGAAATACAAATCATGTAACATCCGTTTATATTCTTATATCTGGAATACGTTGTTAAAAATGTAAATGATTTTTTCAATCAATCATATATGTATTATAGCATGCAAGAATGTTTGCATTTTTAACAGCACATTTAATAATATATTTCTAATATGATCAAAATATTAATAAAAGTTTTACTCTTTACAGTGTCAACGCAACTATGCAATACAATCGCAGATGAATTAACACGAACAGCAGACAATGTTGTGCAACTGTACAAACGTTTAACAATAGATAATGAGGATGATCCATCTCGAGCGAGCATCGATAGGGATACGATGCTGCGTGGACTCGAATCATCAGTAAATGAGACAATGCGCACGTTACGGTTAGTCGTGTCAGGCGAAAGTCACGAAGGTACAAGTACTGAAAATGTTACGATAAATGAGGCCACCGCGAAGTTCCAAGAATTGCTTGCCGGCCAAGATCAAGGAAAAGTGGTTAATATGATGCAGCAATACTCCGAGTTGCTCCTGAACATGATGCAACAAAGAATGGGAGGGGCGCAATCAAGCCATACGTAAAATCCGTCCATTCGCTAGTTCTCCAAGGAAAAAACGATCAGGACACTCAACTACACACGGTGCCCAAGTACCGTATGTACCAATACAAAAACTAAATCTCTCAATCTCTATAATACCCATCCTAAAAATATTGAGACGTG
The DNA here is from genome assembly GCF_000469605.1 of Apis dorsata. Classification (NCBI taxonomy): domain Eukaryota; kingdom Metazoa; phylum Arthropoda; class Insecta; order Hymenoptera; family Apidae; genus Apis; species Apis dorsata. The sequence continues at coordinate 922,579 of NW_006263491.1, forward strand.
ATTATTTAAAATCCTGATTTTCGGCTCTATTTTTTAAATTCTCTCAGTGTTTTTTGAGAGCAAAAGCAATTTTGTGAGCACGCAGGATAAAAGATATAACTTATGAACTATATTTTAAATAAGCAGAACCATTGTTTTGTTATAGACGTATTATGAAGTTGATAATTTAACAAAAAAGAATTGGTCGTTTCAAAAATCAATATTGAAATTTTATTTTTTCTCTCTCAAAGCAACAAATCTTTATGTTCAATTGAATAAGTTTTGAATTTTTATCTATAGTCGTGGTATATTCTGTACTGGATAGTGTTTGTAGCCAAAGTTAGTAGAATATTTATCAATTTCGTATGACCAAATATAAAAAATTTGCGGAAGTTTAAACGGGCTAATTGTGCGATTATTACAAATATTCCATTTCGAAATTAATCTTCATTTAGGAGAAAAATTTTTCGAAATTTTGTCCCATTTGGAAGAAAAATATTGACTGCGTGCAACTTACTCGTATCTTGAGGCCATACGCCGTTAAATGCCAATTAACTAAAGACTCTTAGATTAGTTTCCAAATAAATATATACATATATATATATATATTTATCGACTACGCGCGATATATCATAATAATATTAGTCTTCTTGTTATATAACCAAAGGTTATCCATACCTATGGTCTAAAACGCAACCTCTCTTCCTTCCCTGACGTTTAAAAAGCTTCGATGAAACTGTAATAAACGTATACAGTAAGCGATGTAAACTTGCCAGTTCGAGAAAAAAAAGAGCATCTAGTTACTAATTAATGCATTTAGAAAGAAAAAACCGGCTTTGTAGTTTTATTCCGTGTGTCTATCAAAGATAAAATATGGATATGTGATTTTGTACCTTTAAATCGAATATAATCATAAAATATCATTAGAGAGCATCTTCTAACAATTTTAATTTATAGAAGAATATTGTAAAATAATTCCAAAATAGTAAACCACAAATTTTTTAAGATCTAATCTTAATCTAGAAAGAAAACGAAAAATTTATTTTTCGTCGATGAATTAATTTAAAATGAATCTACGATGGATACGCGGAAAACTATGCTGTGTTAGCTGCATATTTTGTCATAGAAATTACAAATATTTTTACACGCGAATAATGTCAAGAGATATGCAAGGCAAAAAGTTCCACAAAGTATCGTAAACTTTTGTTAGAAGTTTGTACTGAATTTGTGAAGGCAAAACGGGCTTTACAAGTTTCAAAGGAAGGAATTGCATTGAGGAATCAAAGTATTAGAAACACATGTATTATTAACAATTTTAACTTTTATTATAACGATTTCATTTCTCTGTTTAATCAATTTTGTAATTACTTTTTTTCCTCTATGTAAAATTTTTCATATTGTATGTAATGTATAAAACGTGCCATTTAGGTTTAATCAGCATCGCTCACATATACTTTCTACGAGAATGTTCTATTGCTTTTTTAGGCATATATTATTAATTTTTTTTTTTTTTTTTTT
>NW_006263491.1:924354-936566 GCF_000469605.1 Apis dorsata
TTTTACGCGAACATAGGCCTAATATTATTTTGACGCGATTATATAATTTATTAGAAACAATTTAAAAAATGACTATACAATTAACTGCGATTTCATTAATATTTCATGAAAATCACTTTTTTTTCTTTTTATCAATATTTAATTGAAAAAATCATTGTTTCCTTTAATCATGTAATCTTTGCTAGCGCAAAAAATAACTTTTTATGGAAATGACATTATTATTCTTGAATAATACAGATCAACACTTTTACCGTCCGTTGTTTTCATATTTTTCAACGATTATAGTCAGCAAATAATGTTAAAACATAGCTGTATTAATAGCGAATAAAAATCAATTTATTAAAAATCAAAAATATCGTTTATCGTTTATCATATATCATATATCATATATCATAACTGCCTCTGCCTCTGAAATTTTATTATCTTAGAAAATCGAGGCTAACTTTTAACTTCAACGAGAAAAGTGTTGATCACTATTTAGTATAGCATTATGTATTCTAGAAACTAAAATATTTTATATTCGATGTCAGCATTTTTGTAATACATAAACGTTAGCGTATAAATCATGGAAGTGGACGTACGTTAAAAACGGAAAATGTGTCGAATCTCGTCTCATACACCTCGTATATTTACCCAGCTTTGCGTGGTAATGAACCATTCCAAATTTCACTCTCTCAGTGTAATAATCATCAAAGACATTTAAATATTTTTAACTTATCATAAAGATGATTAATGGCTTTGTATATTGTTGTATTTGTTATATTTAGATTTATTGTTATATAATATGTTATTGGTTTCTTAATGTGTACATATTTATTTTAATGTTTTTGCAAGAAACAAGACAATTTGGTAACTGTGAATGCCAAATGTAATAATTTCGTCTTAAAAAAATGTAACTTTTTAGCACTTTGTTTTGTATATTATGTTGATAATTAATAATATAATAATTCTTACAAACCGAAAATATTCTATTAGCATTGTTAAAAAGAAACTGATTAAAATACACATAAAAATTTTATTTTCAGGAATTATCGCATCAACAAGATCGAATATATATAAGAAAATCTCTAAAAAAAAACATTAATCGTCCTAAAGAATTGACTAAAAATTTTAAAAAACTTTTATTCCTGCACTAATTCTCATAAAAATATATACCGTCTCTATACACACAATAGGAACACTCGCTAAATATACGCATATGTATAACATTAAATATAGTTTTTAAAAGATAACAATATCATCATAAATCAATGAAATATTACGTGCGAGTATGATTCGTGGAAGACTTGTTCGTAACGATTTTGCATGTAAATATTATTGTATATAATGTTATATTATCATGATCATTTCTCGTATGGTGTGCAAGTAAGAGTATATGATATGTAACTATAAAAGTGAAAAGTATGACAAATGACTGATTTAATTCATTCTCTTCATGGAATATCATATTAAAAAAATTTGGCACTATTATCACGAAGTCTCCACGTTTTCATTCAATATATATAATTATTTCTCACTAGTTTTTTTGATATTTTTGAGCATTTATCTGCCACTTGTTTGGCGCAATTCTTCTAACTAAAATAAAAAATAATAATTTTAAGTTTCGAAATTTAATTGAAATTTTTAAATTAGAATTCAAAAAAATAAGAAAAAATTAGAAACCTCTTTTTCATCATCTACTTCATCTTCTTCGTCAGATCCGTGAACTGAAGCAGCCGGAGTAGTATGTCTAGAAGAAGAAGGTGACGGTGGTTCACTAATTGGTCTAGGATAACTAAAACGTCCTACTCCACCTTCGGCAAATTCAGAAGCTAATTCTGGATAAACAGTCGTCAAAGCTTTGATTCTGGCTTGGCGATAATACTGTGAAAACAATTGCATTTAAAAATGTATGTGTGTGTGTGTGTGTGTGTGAATGAATTAGAATTTATATTAAAATAGTACTTACAATACCAAGATTTCTCCAATCAAGAAGATCACTAAGACGTTCTGTACGATTTCTCTGAATAATACGTTGTCGGCGGCTTAATCGTGCAAAATCAAACATATATTGGGCAAGTTGTTGAACACTACTTTCCAGGCTAATAAATCGCCTATCCACAATATAAATACCATAACTCATTGGATCAGCTATATGCTCTTGCATAAAACATCCGAATCCAGATAGATTCGTAGTTATACTAGGAATACCCATAACAGTACATTCCGCAGGTGTATACCCCCAAGGTTCATAATATGATGGAAAGACACCCAAGTGACATCCTCTGACGAATTCTTCATAATCGAGACCAAATAATGGATTTGTCGATGATAGGAACTCTGGATGAAATACTATCTACGATATGAAATTGATATCAATTATACATGATTGAATAATAATAAATATATATTTAGATATAATATATATATTATTAGATTACTTTTACTCGATCGTGAACCGTATTAAAAAGATTGCATCTTCTAATAGCATTCAATACCGGATCATTCCAATCATCTATAACATTATGCGTGGTAACTGGAGGCAAACCATTCCTTTGTAACGCATATAAACACCTATAATAATGCAAAAAATTATAATATTTTAAACTTTAATCTGTATCATTACTAATTTTAATATTTACCGTTTGATTTTTATAGTATCTTCTTTTTGCAAAAGGTCTTGCACGTCAGGCATACGACCAGAAAGGCACATTTCATACATACGCTTTCCTATTTTTTGTTGTATATCATTAATTGTATCTCTCAAAGACTTTGTGACCTTTAATGAGGAAATAATCTCAAATCTTTTTTATTATTGCAGTCCTTTTTCAATTTAAAAAATAAATTATTTAACTTACAGCATGACCACGCAATGATTCTACATTAAAATTATTAGTCCGTGCTGGAAAAATTAAGAAAGCCACAATAGTTACATCAGGTCTAGATGTTTTTAAATAATGATTCAATCTAGCCAAAGCTTCGATAAATATATCGGCACCCTTGTTTCCAAACTCATAACGTCCAGCAATGAAAAAATATAAAGTTTTGTCCAAATCAAAATCATAATGTCTAAAATGATTTTTAAAACAATGATTTAATATAGATAATTTATATAATAAAAAAAGTTAATATTACACGACAATGTGTACAATATTATACATTTTTTTTTCCTACATACCCATAAAAATGTCCTCTGACGAATTCATGTATTTTTTCTTTACTAACAGCATGCAAATTTTGAAATTCATGAAGTGCTGCAAATTTTTTTACATTGAGTCCATTCGGCGTGATTATATCGGGTTTTCTTTTCAATAAATGCTCTGCTTCGAAACCTGTTATGTCCGAAACGGTTGTAAATATATGTGCCAAATGTGTAGCTGCACGTTCCATACAATATCTATGATAAATTTGGCGTTTTCCCGCTTCTTCATCTACATTAAACTATGAACAAATAAAAAATTAAAATATATTTAAATATTGAAAAAAACATTAATTTTAATAGCTTTATAAAAGAGAAAGAGATACCAAATCTAAATTGTTATAAAAATCAGTCTTCCCTGCACATAGGTATCTTCCAAGCAAAGTAGCGTGTGTAGTAAAAACCGTAGCAACATCTACATGTCTAGTTCTTAAAGCAATTAAACCAACACCAGCTTGCCATTCATGACAATGAACCACTATACGAGGAGGAACATCAATATATCCTTCAGCAGCTAATCTAAAATTAAAAAATTTATATTTAATGTTTTTCAAGAAATAATAAAGAAAATAGAATTGATTTTTATTTAATAAAAATTCACCTGAATTCAGAAATAAATTGACAAACGAGATAACCGAGAATAACTGCATCATTAGATTCTATATCTAAATGAGGAATACCAAGATTACAAGTATTCCATAATTCTTGCTTATACTCGTCCAACTTCCATGCTGCACTTCCAATATCAAACAGAATGATTTGTGGATTTCCATCCACTAGCCAGGTTCCTGTTACCACCTCAATAACATCTTTTACTTTATAGCAAAATAAATTTTATTTGATTTTCATTTTTAAAAAATAGCAAATAAAAAAAGAACAAAGAAAGACAAAGAGAATAATTATATTTCATCTACAGAGGCAATTGACCTTGTAGTAATTTTAATCTTGTATTTGGACTTTAGCCAAATTATTATTTTTGGTTCATTATAAAATGTTAGTAACTGCAAATATGTATCTCTGTTAAAACATTCTGTCTAAATAACAATGTATGTTTCATTCATACTTTTTTCTATTAGTTATCTTTAGAATTAAAATATTAATATTTTTTAAAATATCTTATATATTATTGTATATTATTTCTATATTATTTATATATTATTTAAACTTACTTTAAATCCTTGATCACGTAAAACTTGTACAGCTATATGCAATGGATTATTATGTGGAAAATCTGCTTCTTCAACTTCAGTACGTGCTGAAGTTTCCTTATATGGACCAATAAGACAATATTGATCACCCATTTCTTCTGTAGATACGTAAGCTTTAGAACGTATTACAGTATATATACCACCAACTAAAAATACAATAGTTAATAAAATTATAATTGTATAAACAAACAAATTAATGTTTTATTATGTTATATTATTTATACCTTTATTAGCAGCTTCCCATGCAACTTCAAAATACCATCGATTTTCATGCTGTGCTGAATATCCACGATCCATAAATTCAAGTAAATCATTACTACTGTCCATACGATAAAATCTTCTAGATACCCGTTCTCTTGACATTTTGTTCTCTTTTTGCAACCTTAAATATTGGGCAATAAATTTAATTTTATAAATACTTAAAATCATGTAATATTATTTTTAGGAAAATTTGGGTATATAAAAGAATTGACCATTTTAATAGCAATGTTATTAACAATATATTTAGGGTTTAATGATAAAAAATCATTATGTTTTACAATAATAATAAATTATTATCAAGACAATTTTATATTAATTTTATATATTAATTTTTCTAAAATAATTTTTCATTCAATAACAAAAATTATAAAATTATAAACAATAATTTTTTTTTCTTTGAATAAATAATATTAATTTTAATTCGGTACTACAATTCAAAAATAAATATTTTAAACCATTAAACAAATATTAAAACAATTATTGAAACGATTATTGAAACAGTTACAGAATATTCTATTTTAAGATGAAGATTAAAATCAGTATGAACGGGAATAACTTTATAAGCATTAAACATTTTAGTATAAGTTTATTTTGAACAGAAATATTGTAGCCAAAAGAAGCACGTTGTGTCTTGAAAGAATTTATTAAAGGTCAATGACAGTATGAAGTAATGCCATTTCTCTAAGGGTTTGCCGGTTCAATGGAACCATGCGACGAAAGAAATTTCCTTTGAAACATTAAGAGAAAACACGAGTCAAAAAACAATTTTTAAATATGAATATGAACACTTATTACCACTCAAAATAATATATCGCAATAGAAAAAGGAAAAAAATGAAAAACAAGTGGTGGACGGATGAACAATTCTACGGTCAACCTCGTGTGAAGGTCACCACAAACTACGAAAGGTCACAAGGGCTCAACGGGGCTCGGTTTCTCGGTCTACATTAAACACGATGAAACTTTGTCGATTCACTGATAAACACATTGCTTTATGTTTCTTTTGTAACTACAGATGGCACAAGATATCTCAAAGAAACCGTCGTTGGCTTAAGATCAATTTCTTCAATTTCTTCAGATAATATATGTCATATGTCTGAGAAATATGTGTTATTCAATTGCGTACTTGTAAAGTATTTTGACGCAATTGCAAATGTCATTTTATTTTTAAATAAGAACTATATACATAAAAATATCATTACGTTGTTAAATTTATATTGTTAATGAAACTTTATTTTAATCGAAATCACGAAGAAAATTTGGAATATTCAAATTATCGAATATGAATGCTCATATTCTTAATTTATATTTCTTTAATACTATTTATATAAACACAAATTTTAAATATAATAAAACAATTAATAATTTTGTGAAAAATAATATAATATAATTATTGTAATAAAATTATAACATAATTGATTATATAAATTCTATAAGAGTTTTGATTTATATAATCACATTTATGATATTAATTAAAGCATAATTAAAATTTCTTATAATATCAAAATTATATTAAAAATATAAGTGTAATTAAACATTTTAAGAATTAATTTTAAAGTTATAAATAAAAAAAGTCTTATTTCTTTGCTATTTCTATTTGAATTTTTACCGCTTATTTTTCATACAATCGACAATTTCATATTTATTTTATTAGTTCATAACTTATTCTCTAGATGTCTCTATATTCTATGCAGTTATAAGTTTCCTTTCTAGTACATATTCATGAAGTTGTGAATTTTTAAAGTAGTTTAAAATATTTCAATTTGTTGATAGTGTAACACGTGGAAAACCAGTGAACATGGCGGTAAATATTTATTATAAATTAATATTGTATTTATTATTTAATTTCATTTTAATATACTATATTTGATAAATAAATTCATATTAATATGCTTTATCTTATTTTTGTCGCATAACCTTTCTAGAATAAATTCATTTTTTATTTAAAAATCTTCCAATTAAAATTGTAAAGAACATTTTTATTTATCTTATTATTTATTAATATATTGTATTATATTTTAATATAAAATAATATTTAATATTCTTATATTTCATCTTAAATGAAATTTAAGATAAATAGGTTGGCATAGCAACTGTTGTTTGATCAGTATTTGCTTTTGTAATATTATTTATATTGTATATTATAAAATATTACTATAATGTATTAACATAATTATTTTTTTATTTTAGGCTGTTGGAGCTGCAAAAGTTCAAGAAGTTCGTGAAATCACAAGGATAGAAAGAATTGGAGCTCATTCTCATATTAGAGGTTTAGGCTTAGATGATAGCTTGGAGCCTCGTCATGTAATATATTATATTTTTAAGTATTATTATTTTAATATTTATTTTTATTAAATTATATATAATTGCTTAGGTATCTCAAGGAATGGTTGGTCAACTTATGGCTCGCAGAGCAGCAGGAGTTGTTCTTGAAATGATTAAAGATGGTAAAATAGCAGGTAGAGCTATATTATTGGCAGGTCAACCTGGTACTGGAAAAACTGCAATTGCTATGGGAATGGCACAAGCTTTAGGAATGGATACTCCATTTACTTCAATGGCAGGTTCTGAAATATATTCTTTAGAAATGAGTAAAACTGAAGCTCTGACTCAAGCTATTAGAAAATCTATTGGTGTTAGAATTAAAGAAGAAACAGAAATTATTGAAGGTGAAGTTGTTGAAATTCAAGTGGATAGACCTGCTACAGGTGTAGGTGCTAAAGTTGGTAAACTGACATTAAAAACAACAGAGATGGAAACAATTTACGATTTAGGAAATAAAATGATTGACAGTTTAATGAAAGAAAAAGTTAGTAAGAATAAAAGATTAATGTTAATGCTTTGTTATTTTTAATATTTTAATATTTTTTGGAATTTTTAAAATGATTTCTTATTTAAGGTACAAGCTGGAGATGTGATTACAATTGATAAAGCTACAGGAAAAATAAACAGATTGGGAAGATCATTTACTAGAGCTCGTGATTATGATGCAACTGGTTCTCAAACTCGTTTTGTACAATGTCCTGAGGGTGAATTACAAAAACGCAAGGAAGTTGTACATACAGTAACTTTACATGAAGTTGATGTTATAAACAGTAGAACCCATGGATTTTTGGCATTATTTTCTGGCGATACAGGAGAAATTAAATCAGAAGTACGAGAGCAAATAAATGCTAAAGTTGCCGAATGGCGTGAGGAAGGAAAAGCTGAAATCGTTCCAGGTGTTTTATTCATCGACGAAGTTCATATGCTTGATATTGAATGCTTTTCATTTCTCAATCGAGCACTCGAAAATGAAATGGCACCAGTCGTTATTATGGCAACAAATAGAGGTTCTTACATACAGTTTTATATACATATTACTTTTAAATAATATAAAATTAATTGGCAAACTCTTCTCATATAGGTATTACTAGAATCAGAGGAACAAATTACAAAAGTCCACATGGTATTCCAATAGATTTGTTGGATCGTATGATTATTGTTCCAACAAGTCCTTATCAAGAAAAAGAATTGAAAGAAATTTTAAAAATAAGATGTGAAGAAGAAGATTGTGAAATGGCGGATGATGCTTTAACAGTTCTTACTAGAATCGCTCTGGAAACATCATTAAGATATGCGATTCAATTGATTACGACTGCTTCTCTCGTTAGTCGACGAAGAAAAAGTACAGAAGTGAGTATATTTATTTCTATGTGTATTTTTGTATTATTGTTAATAAAAATATTGTTAAATAATATATAATTTCAGGTCAATATTGATGATGTGAAGCGTGTTTATTCACTGTTTCTCGATGAAAATAGATCCACTCAGTTCTTAAAAGAATATCAAGATGATTTTATGTTTAATGAAATACGTAAGTAAAAAAAAATGGTAACATTGTGCTCGATTATAACGTTTTATATATATTTATTTTTATTTCAGCGGAAGAACCAATGGAAATATCGTAACGATAAGTAAATAAATAGAAATTTTGGATGTTCAATAAAAGTTTATAATTTTTTACTTATTATTTTCATAATATTCCTTGAAATATTAAATAGATATAGATAAATATAATATACGTAAGCATATAATATTAAAAACGATGCATTATATTTTTATTAAATACAAAAACTTAACAAATTCTGTTTTTAGTTTAATACAATTTGGTTTTTTAATATTTGATTTTTGTTTCACTTATTAAAATTAATATAAATTCATACTGAACAAAAATTATTAATATTAGTTATCGAGGTAAATTAATTTTTGGTCTGAAAACTTATTACTGCATAATGCAATTTTTAAAATCTGTTGTACACACACTCGTACGCGCACATATATAAAATAAATCCGAGATTTATTTGAAATTTTTGCACAATTGATTGATTCTCTGAATTGATTGATTCTCATGTAACAATAATGAATTTATATTGCTTCATTATTGACAAATTTTACGATTTATCATCGTAAAATCACATAATAATTTTCATGGATTTATGTTTTTTTATCTTGACTCTTCTTGACTGTAACAAATAATATTTATTGTTTTCTTTATTGGCTATATAATTTTTTTTATATTTAACTTACTTGTTATTAGTTTAACTCCATCTTCAGGTTTAGAGGATGATTGTGCTTTTTTATTTTTTGATACAAATCCAAAATTATATTCCATTTTATAGACGGGAAGAGGAATCACTGTAGATGAAACTGGTATCATCACTGAAATAACATTAATAAAATATCACAATTTTTTTCGTTATTTCAAATTTTAGATGATTCATAATATAATTAAATATTCTTGGAATATATATTCAAAAGAATTGAAATATCACATCACGAAAAAACATCGTGATGTGAAATCTCATATATATTAAGTATAATAATATTGTTCAATCATTTTAATATAAGGAAAATATCTCTTATAATATAAAATATAAAAGTGATAATATAAAAGTACAAAAATAGAAAAAAATTATAAAATATATTATCCGCAATATATCATTAATAAAAATATTCTCTTATGAATTTAATTTTATAATAATTTATAATTAATTATTAATTTATTGAATATCTATTAAAATATATAGAATGATATTTTAATTATTCGTTTGAAAAATTAATATTAATCAAATGAAAATCAAATCGTCAAGATAATAATCTAATATCAAATGAATTATTTATTGTTTCACTTATTAAGATCTTTATATTGTGTCTACTTTAGTCTCGTTATTATAAAATCATAATTAAATTTTTATTATTATAGTTCAATATAATAGCTTAGGAAATACGCTACTACGAAATTTTTTTTTACCAATTAAAGCTAACGAAAAATAGAAAAAAGGAATTATTTTCTTAATTTGTATAATATGCTCAATTATCTCAATTTAATATTTATGCAATTAATATTATAAACTTTTAAATTTTCCATGCGAACATAATCTGCATTATATTTTTGCATAAAATCATTATTAATTTCTTTGAATAAATCAATTTTGTTTAGTTTCATTATTTAAAAATTAACTATTCGTTCATTATATTAATCAATTTGCTTCAAATTCAAAAACAATTATAACAGTGTATTATAGAATGTAAATGAATACTTTCGAATCGCTGATTCGTATGACTAATTGTATTTTGTGTATTATTATACTTTTTTAATTCTTGTTTGTATTTTAATTTCCAACAACAATCAATAATAGTTTGAAAAGTTTTTCGCTATCGCTTTTCATAACATGAATATTTATTAGATGACAAATATTATGAGAGGATACATTGGTGCTTAATATCGTCTACGTAATAATTATTCAAAGAAAGAATCTATCAATTTTCATTATAAAATGAAAAATTGTAAGTTGCGTACGAAAAAACATCGTGATGTGAAATCTCATATATATTAAGTTAGGTTATATATATAAAGGTTATCAATTATATTTTTATAAACATCTAATTTCATTTACAAAAAAGATAATAATTATGTTTATTATTTAATTTATAATTTATTAATTATTTTTTGTGAGATTTTTAAAAAAATATTTGTCTTTTCATTAAAATATTAATATATTAAAATATATTAAAATAACATAATCTGCATTTTCAAAGTTAATTCAATTCTATCTAGCATTTTAAAATATTTGAAAATTTTAAAGTTCTATTATTTTTCTTGTGTTATTTTTTTTTAAAAATAAATCATTTAAAAAAGATTATTTCTAGATCTTTAGTAATCTGTTAAATAAAATTCATATGAATTTTTTGAAATGAAACATAATATTATAATATATTTTGATAAATCAAAAAATGCAAGATAGTATATTTTAATTTAAAAAAGCAATATAATGGATAAAATCTTTAATTTATCGATTTATTTATCAAAATTACATATATTTCATTATAAATTGATGATAAATCAATTGAATGAAGATAATTTAATTTTAATATCTTTTTATATTTCTTTGATATTAAAATTGGGCTTATTTATATATGATTTAATGGATATCACTAAAGAAAATCTATGAAAATAAAAGTGCATATTCATCAGTATAATATTCATAAATACTATTCGAACATTTATTCGAATAATTCGTTGCATGTTATTTGCTGTTCATAAAAATATATCGATAAACATAGCTTATAAACAATAATATAAATTCAGCCTAAAAATTGTTATATTCAATCCTAAGTAGCAGTTAAAAGCTATTTCAATTTCTTAGTAGACTTTTAATTACATATTAATCATTGACTCGCAACTTTATATTAATAGTGATCGAACTCTTCGGTACTATTAAGAAGCCGATAACTCGATATCACTAATAATCTAATAAACTCGATATTACTAATGGCCCGATAACTAAATTTTCTTAACGATTTAATAACTCAATGGAACCTTTGCTTTCTATCTCACTTAAATATTAATCTCTGACTAGATATTTCTATATCTATATATAGATATTATATATTCTATGTTTCAAAAAATAAAAAACAAATTCGATGTTATTTGCAAAGAATAAGAATAAAGAATATATAAAAATTACATAAAACATAATTTGAGGAAAAAAGATGAATGCATCTTAGTCGACTCTTTCAACAAGAATAAGAACTTCAATATAGTGTGTATCGTTTAGTTATTGGCATATTAATATCTATTAGTATTATAGCATATTATATCTATTAATATTAATATCTATTATCCTGCATAAAATGGTAGTATATTTTTAGTATATTTAGCTATTTATAGTAGCTATTTTTAGTATATTTTTTATTATTTTATTATTTCTAATTTCTTAAAGACAAATTAAAATTTTAAATTTTAAATTATCATTGTTTCTGCATTTTTGTTTTTTTTATAAATAATAGTAATATCAAGCAAAGTGCTATCTGAACTGTGCAATTAAATTTTTTTTTAATGAATAGAAAATTTGTTTTTATTTTTTATTTCAATATATTTATTTTTTTGTATATGCAATTATTTTTTTAATTTTATTGTTTTTTTGTTAATGAAAATTTTCATTATATTTAAATTATTCAATAAATGTATATTTCTGCACAATTCGACAAATTTTGGATGTTTATAGTAGGCATATATATATA
>NW_006263491.1:936590-949495 GCF_000469605.1 Apis dorsata
GTATTTCTTTAAATATTTTGAAAAATATCACACAATAATCTTTTCTTATTATTATTTCTTGAATTTGTATATTTATTTTGCAATATATAATCGTGAAATTATTATATGTATATATGCTATATCATTTAATTTATAGAAATAAATGAATTTTTATATGAAATAATTTACTAGCATATATAAAAATTAAATTAAATGTATAATTTGAAAAAAATTTTTTCAAATTAAATTAAAATAGTACTTTTTAAAATTAAATTGGTACTTAAAGAATCAAGAATCTACATTTCTTACATATTGTTACATATTATCTTCAAGATTGTCAGGATCAAATTTTGAAAATTCATTCTATAGAAAAAATGGAAAAAAAAAATAGTATAGTACAATAGTATACTCGTTATATTTTTCCATTTTTATTAGTACAGCATAAGATATGATATTAATGTTATTTCTCTTATACTATATATTCTTTAAAAAAAAAAAAATAATAAGAATAACAGAAGAAATTTTAATTCAATAATTATATTACTTTCTCTTATAAGCAATTTCTAGAAATCCTTGTATATAATATCGTCAGTATATAATATAATAGTATATAGTATCGTCATTGAGTATCAATATAGATGGAAAATATAGTGATGAACTTATTTAAATATGATTTAAAAATATATAATAAAATCGATTCGTCATTTATTAGTTTTATAGTGTCATCAAAGAAATGGTATATAATTGAATTAAATTTAAATAGGATATATTTTATTGCTTTATTACTCGCTTATTTCGTATATAAGAAATTAATTTTTTTTTCAATTATATATAATATTATCGTATATTATTGTACGATATATTATTTATTCATTTATCATATCATTATATATTATTTATTTATTTCTCAATCAGAGTTGTCAGAAAAAATTTCACTGGAAGAAACAGAAATAAGAAAATAAATAACTTTGCTTTGTAATATTTATATTGTTACAAATATAATAATATATAATAATATTATATGTGTTAATTATAATTAATTATTATATATATATTATTATAATATTATGTATCATTGCATATCTAACAATATATAAAAGATATTAATATATTGCAATACATTCTTTCCTTGAAGAGTTTGTTTATTGATTCTAGAAACCAAAATAAAATACAAAAATTGATTTTCAAAAATATCAATTGAAATTTATTTATTAATTATTACTTATTAGTTTCATAAGCAACTTAAATTTTAAATAAAACGACGAAAACTGTTCATTCTATCTTCCTTTGACTTCTAATGTAAATTTAAACTTGTTTATAATTTTATCAACTTAAATAATTAATTATTGAAGAAAGAAATCTTAAATATGTTTATAATCGATCTTCCAAAGCTATGTATTAATATACATATATAATATAAATACTATAAATATCTTATTCTCATTTAATTTTATAATTTATTCCCATTATTTCTTTTTTCTATTTTATCTCTTTCTGCTTTTATTTCTTTTTTATCTTTCATTAACTATTTCATTCTTTATATTGTTAAAATAAAATCGACAAAAATTAAATTAGGTTAGAATTTCTGTGTTTACTTATATTTTTGTAATTGACGAATAAATATTATATTATATCATTAGATATTATTCATTACATTTATAACATATATAACAATATATATGTAGATCCATATTAATTAATTTGTCTCTCTCTTTCTCTCTCTCAAACTGCACCAAATCAAATCACAAGACACATGTTTATCCTCTCTAAGAATTGTATTGGGAATAAGATCTATTCCGATCCTGTAACCTTGCTATAATCAAAGCCCACGTTGTGTATCAAGTGACGTCATTGTTCCGTTATTCCCACCTGTCAAATGTCGCCTTAAGAAAATTCAGATTTCAAGACATCCTTTATTTGGCAAACCATGGCCATGAATCGCGACTTCTCAATTTTATTCTTCTCACCGTCCTTCCAATCGCACATGTAAAGATTTTAGGATAAAAATTATAACTAATCAGTGAATCAATCAATTTTCGACACGAGATTAATTAATACTATTTTAACTGATACTATTAAAAAAAAGTACAAGAACGTATCGATATATATAAAAATATACAATTTCGTTAAAAAAAAAGATTACTTTAATATTTTTTTAAATAAATTTTTTACCAATTATTATAATTCTTTGTCAATTCTTTGTGAATACTGAATAACTTTTGTTCGAAATAATTGTTTTTATTAATTTAATTGTTTAAAAAATTATTAAAAATGAATGTTGTATTGCGACAATTATAATATAATCTATTGCTACAAATGTAAGAAGTAAAATAAAACAAAATAGGAATAAAATTCTTTTTTACTTTTCATAACAACTTCTAATAGCAAAAGAATTTTTGATCAAATTTTTTAAGATGCTAGAAGTAATTTAAAAATTATTTTCATTGATTTTATAAATTTTTTTTTATTAATTTTATTTTTATTTTCATAAAATATTTTTCAATAATTTATTTATCAATAAATATTTTTTATTAAACAAAAGTAAATTGATTCAAAAATGAAAATTTTTGAAGAAATTCATATTAAATTTGGAATAAATTTAATTAAACAAAATTGTCATTTTGTAAATATTTTTAATTTGTTCGTTTATAAATCTAAAAATTTCCAATTTTTATAAAAATTTATAATAATAATATTATATTAAAATTTCAAATTAAAAAAATTGTTTGATATATAATTCCTATTCGAAAGCTCATTCATAAAATTTTATCGATAAAATACAACAAATATTCAAAAATTAATTTTACAGAAACTATTTTTTTTTTACTAAAGAAAGATTCAAAAGATTAAACAAAAATTTTTTTTCATTCAAATTTTAATTTTTTTTTTCTATTCTAATACCATCGTTTTTCCATTCAATGTTACCATCTTTACTCTGACTAACAAGGAAAACAATTCTACACGAATTAGTCATCACGATAGATTACAAGTTACGCCTGTTTGTCAAGATTCGCATAAGCGTTTGTACGTAAAGCGGAAAACGCGTGCGAAGAGAAAAAAAGGAGAAGAAAAAGAAGATTTATCGGTACGAAAAGGGAGGTCAAGGCGCATCTCAGTATCTATGTAGCGTAGCAACAATTAAGGTGAAAGCTTTTCTGTGGCCAGATGCTCGCGTGCGACCAAGACCTCGATCTCTGTCGAGATTGGAAAAAGAGAAACCGAAACTTTCGATTTTTTTTTTAAGAAGCGTCTTATTCGACTCGTTATCTCTCGCTTTCTGAGATTCATTCAGGCAAGGAGCACTTTCATGGAATGAAAGTTTCAATACGGAATCGATGAAATTCTTGACAAAAAGTTTTCAGTCAAACGAAATATGAAATTCATTAAAAAATATTATTGCAATTTTTAAAACGTAAAAATACAATAACAAAGCATGTAAGAAATATTAATGAATTAATGTGATATAAAAAAAAAATAACTTAAAATTATTATTACTATATGTAATATATATGTAATATATTATAAAAGATGTTATTAAAGTCGTAAAATATCTTTGAATCAATTCTAGAGAAGCTAAAAAAAATGTGAAAGTTAATATACGAAAGATATAAAATATATTGATCAAGGCTTATTTATTAAATTATAAGCAATTTAAATTTATCTTAGATGGAGAGATAGAAATAAAACGAAATGATGATGTAATTAGAAAATTCTTTCGTCACTAGAAAAACTAATTTCACAAAAATTATCTTTTTCACACTAAATTTAAAAGAGTAAAAACAGGAAACGAATACTAATAGAAAAAATTGTCATTATTAATTTTTAGAAAATTATTATGAAATTTTTATTATTTCGTTTCACTTTCAACATTCAAAACCGAACACTTTTCCACGTCACAAAAAACTATCACATCTATACAACAATATAATACAATATAATATAAAATTAGGATTTATTCCAAAGCGAATGTCAACCATAAACAACAGTACAAGATACAATTGTTCGAATATCAATTTCTAATTAGAAATACATTTGCTCACCTGGTTCGAACACATTGTCTTGATTCCTTTTATAGATCGTTGGTTTTGCGTACGAGATAGCAATGGTCACGAGGAGACAAGCAAGAAAAAAGATGAAAAGTCGCGACATAGTCCGCGGAAGGATGGATCGTATTTCCGGTAAAGAGCGCGGCCCGATCGAAGAGAACCAAATCTCGTCACTTGTCTTGGCGATGTTTGGGCCGACACTACGCTGAGCAAAGACTAAAGAGGTGAAAACACTTGCCACGAGTGGGGAAAGCCGCGAATAAACAACAGAATTGCCGTTCTCTTACAACTCGATTGCTTTGGATTCCTATTGCACCAGAGTTCCGTGACTCGATTGAATGGAAATGCATATTTTCATTTTAAAATTGAGAGATTTGGTCCAAGAGGGGGTTGTACAATTTTGGTATTAAGGAATAGTTATTGAGACTTGTGAAGATTTTGTTAATTGTGAATGAGATAGAGTGAGATAGAAAAAAAGTGTTTGTGTATATTATTAATTATGATGCATATATTAAATTCCTAGAGACATATGTGTATTATTTTTGCTATTAAAGATTATCTGAATATTATGTTTTTTTTATTATTATGTTATCGTTTTCACTGGAAAAATATTAGCAATTTGATTAAAATAATTTTATAATTATAAAATAAGAAAAATGAAAATTTTATTTTTCATATTTATTTATTATTTTATTTTTGAATATATAATTTTGAAATATATGAATATGTGGTTGCGAATAAATCTTAAAATATTATTTGAGAAATAAATTATTTTCATATCATTTATTTATCAAATTATATACAATTAATATGACAATTAATATTTTTTAATTGTTTTAAATTATAATAGAAAATAAATAATATAAAATAATAAATATTTATTATATATAAAAAATATATTCACCTCATATGCATATAATAATCAAGAATATATAAATCAAAAACAATTATACTTAAACTTAGATAAAAAAAATTTTAGTAAATAGAAACGTTCCAAAAAATTATTTAATCACAAAAAGTATTTTTATATTTTCATAATTTTGTAATTAAATAACAAATACTTAAATACCAAATAAAATAAATTAAAATAATTCGTTCTTCAAATAATAATTATTTAAATAATATTAATTATAATAAAATTATATAACTAATAAAAATAAAATAAAAATTATACTTAAATGAGAATTCATTTCGCTAGCACTCAATTCAGTACTGAATAATATTTAATGACAATATAACACAAGGATGCGTAAAAAAAATATGTATCCAATTAGATAAGATGGATGGATTAGTGACAAACATTAGTAATGATTAATTCGAATCCTTGACGCACCTTTGCAATTCTTCTGATCTCCTTCCTTTTCTTTCTTTTACTGCTAATTCATTCTTTTTCTCTGGAAATAAACTATGATAAGCATTTTATGATATTTTTCCTCAAATATTAATAAGAAATATTATGTAGGAAATTCTATGAGTCTTAATATTTAGGTATGTAATTTTTTACCTCTTTCTCTCGGCTTGAAAAAAGTACATTACGTTTTATAGCTGACATTTAGAAACAAATATGTGAGGTTATGAGGTTATGAAGTATATTGTAAATAAATATTGAAATAATCTAATATTAATGATATTTTATATAGATACAATAGTTCACGAAAGTGATTTATTTTTTAATGAAATGTTAATGAACAATTTTTTATTTTTAATAAAATTTTGTAAATATGTGTAAATATATATATGTTTATTAATTGTTATAAATAATATTATTAATTAAAATGTTCTATATAACTTTTCTCATTTTTCAAGATATTTTGAAATATGTTGAAGTTTCATTAATCTTCACTTTTTAAATCAAATTAAAAATTGTTTCTTTCTTAAAGATTTAGAAAGAATATAATGTAATTTTTCAAAATTCAAAATGTTTCGAAATATTAAATAAGATATTTATTTAATTATAATTTTTTTAATTTTTATAATTTAATTATAATTTAATATTAAGATATTATTATTAATTAAAAAGAACAATATATATGTAATATTTCTGATTTTTTCTGATATAATATGTATTTCATATGTACATTATTTTATATTTTTGTAATTTATCGAATTATATACTATTATCTCTTGTAATATTATCATTGATAAATAAAATAACTACGAATCGAATAATCATTATTTAGATAAATATATGTGATTAAAAATAACAACATAAATCTCGTTTTTTATACGTATAATTAAACGACTTTCTAAAATCTTCTGTTGTAATTTTTTAATTTCTAACAGGAAAAGAATAAAAATTATTAACTTTCCAAATTTAGACATATATATTATATTATATTATTTTTTTCTATCAACAGAAATTTTTTTTTGTATAGAAATTTTTTTATGAAATATTTAAAGAATTCTAAGTATTAATTAAATTAAAAGAAATCTGTGAAACAATTATTATACATTAATTACTGTATTGTTTTTGAAATTACAATATCATAGACTATAGAATTCTGTATTTTACGTACTATCAAGTTATACAAAATATTCTACTTCATTGTGTTCTAATTTATCGTATTTTTATTTATTATATTTATTTTATATATTTATTATATTTATTTAATATATTCATATATTTTAATTTATCATCTTATCATCTATATAATAATTATTTATTATTATTTTATTATTTTTATTCATATATTTTCTATTTAATACTTATAATACTAAATATCAGTGAAAAAATTTATTAAAAATTTCAAATAAATGTATATAATGAATTTATTTGTATATTGTTCAGTTAGATCAAATAATTTCTAACTAGAGTATATATTATCAACGAAAATTTATAAAAAGTTATTAACATACTTTTATTGAGCATAATAATATAAATATAATTATTATATAATTAAATTAAATATAATTATTTAATTTGAGTATAGCCAATATAAACAAGTCTAAAAATCATTAGATTTATATAATGAAAAACAAAGAAATCACTTCGTTCTTTATCATTCATAAGATTTTATGAAATTAAAATTAAAGTGAATCCAAAACTAAGAATAGATTAATATTTTTTTTACAAAAACTATTAAATTAAATTTAAAAAAATAAAAGTATCTAAATCTCTATTAATATCATATTATAATTCTCTTTATATTAAACATCTTTTGTTAATAAAATTTTTTATAAAAAAATCAAAAAACAACAAAAATATTCAAATAATAATTCTTATTGGATCACCTTTTATAATAATTATACAAAATTAGAAAATTCGATATTCATGAAATTAGTGAAAAAAAAACAAAGTTGATCGAGGAGTATTTTATACATTTAACGCATATTTCTTCCTAACATTTTTCTTTCTATGTAGTTTGTGATCGCGTAATTGCATCTCGGTTGCGCAACGCGGATACCTGACTACATCGCATGAAAATACCAACTAGAAAAATCCGAAATTTCGCGGAGCATTATTGAAGGAAACGAACGAGAAAGAAAACAAAAGAAAGACGGACATTGTAACGTTAATTACAATAGATTGGTTCGGTAGTCGAAACGCTCGTGATAGCAGTGCAGTGAACTATCGGAACAATGAGAACTGGGTTAAAAAGTGAAAGGATCCAGAGATTGGAGGTGGAACGGCCATGGCTTTTATTTGGATCGCTAGGCTATTCACTCTATTCATATGGCGGCGCCACTAGTGGTTGGTAATATTTGGCCGTGAAAAATTTGAAATTTTACAATTAATGGAATATTAATTAATAGAATTAATAGAATATTAATTATCAAAGTTTCAATCAAGTTTCAATATCAAAGTTTAAATAATCTATTATTTAAATATAGAATATATAGAATAAATTATATAATATTTATATATAAAGTATTAAGATATTTGTAAATGATTTTTGAAGGAAAAGATTTTTTAATTTTAGATACAAAATATAAAAGTGATATGGAAAAATATCAATTGAGATAAAGATAAAATAATAACTCTAGCTTTATTTCTATCTAATATATGCTTATAATTTAATAATCTAATAATCTAAATCGATCTTTTAAAGATCAATCATAAATATGTAATATTTTATATAATAATATTTTTATTCTGAGATATTTTAATTAAATATATTTGAAATAAAAAGTATTGAAAATTATTAATAAAATAATTTTGTTATATAGTATAGTATATAATATGATATAATAATACATGAAATTTTATTTCACAATCATTGTGATAAATAAGTAGTAATTATTTATTTAAAATAAAATAAATGAAATTATTGATTGAAATAATAGGTTTTTAGAAATAATTCCTTGACTTAATATTTTATAATCTAAACTTTGATTATTTTAATAATGATGATGTAATACATTACAAAATATAGATAGATGTGTAAAAAATATTTTTTATAAACATTATATTTACAGTAAGATTTTTGTAAATATTATATAGAATAATTTATTCTATTATGTAAAATAAAATAAGAGTACTAATTTTTATATAGTAAAAAACAAAAAATTTGCTAAAAATAAAAATTATATAATAAATTTACGAAAAATAATACTGTATAAAACTAATACTGAAATTTATAACATCAATAAAAAACTTGTATAACATCTTAAAAATTTCTCAATTAAATTTATATTGTATAACTAAAATATTACTATGAGAAAAATCAATATTATAAATATAATATAAATTAATATTAATATAGAAAATAAAGTTTGTTCTCTATTAATTATACATAGTTATAAAGAATTTTTTTTCTCTATTAGAATCAAATACATTCTGTATCTACTGACGCATAATAACAATCATTTATCATCAATATTTTTTTTAGCGATTTTTCATTCAAATTATTTGCCACACCCACTAAAGCTACTTCACAAGCACTTCATTTGAAAGTGAAAAGGAATTTATAACGAACAATACTAGTGCAAAACAATGCCATTAGGCGGTGATTCCATCTTTTTCATATAGAACTTTCCAGAAATTTATGGTATATATATATATAGAGAGTTGAACTATTATTATGGTTTGATATTATTCTTATTAAAAACATTTGACAATCTTAAAAATTCATAACAATATTAGACAATGTTGAAACATTGAACATTTATATTAAATATAATTTCAGTAATAATCGATTATCATATTAATATTTTTTTGTTTATTTAATTGTTGTGGAATTATATTCATTAATATTTAAAACAAGAACTCAGAATTTTTAATATACATATCTTTAAACATTTCAAATATAATAGAACACTCTAATTTATTTATAAGAAATATTTTTTTCTTTCATTTTCCATAGCAATAAAGCAAAGAAAATTGAAAAAGAAGTCAATAATTCTCAGAATATATAACCTCTTCAGATATATTCTTGATTATATGATATTATATTTATTATATCCAGTTTTATTTGAATTCAAGTAACTTATTAATCTGAATAAGATAAATAACAAATTTATATTGATAAAACTTAAATAAAATTTAAATAAATAAAATTCAAGTAATTTGATCTGAACAATCTTTAAGATTAAATTGAACAAGATAAAAAATTTAGACCGACAAATTGGCCAGAATTATTTGGCGTAGAATATGGAGAGTAAAAACATGTACAGTGACACATCCGGGTCTTGCTATGTATAATCTATTCGCTTCGTAGTGACAGGTTGTTCTTGTGTCGGTCGAAATACACGAGCCGAAATTATTCCTCCAGCCTTATAGAGGTGGTGCCAGCGGCGGATCAGAAGAGTGCGCGTGATAGGGACGTCAGGAACGAGCAGGCAAATGATCTGTGAAATCGTGACGTCATGCCCTTTTTTAAACAGCTCAAAATAGAAAAAATAATATACGGCTTTTCGATCGAATTATTTCACAATTAATTTCATACGTGATACATGAATTTTCAATTTCAAACAGTGATTTTCATTTTTTAGTATTTTATTTTGAATAATTTCTTTTAAAATTTGGCCAAGATTTCTTCCTTTAATAAATCAGGCTTCTAATTTATTTTGTTAAATAGTGATAGATGATTTAAAAATAATAATGAAGATTATGGTGAAGATTTAAAAATAAAAAAAAAAAATATTTGCATAAAAATATTCTCTTAATTGTGTTAAATAGGAATAATTTGAAAAAGTTTGTTTTTAAGGATTTGTTTTTATACTATATAAAATAATATTTGTTAAATATTTAATTGATTTTACAAATATATTATAAATATGAAATAAATAAATATATATATTTATTATATATNTGATTTTCCATGAACATAATATAATATCTTATATATGTACATAAATATATCTCGTAAGTATGTATAATAGTTTATAAAAATATTTAAACATTATTTTGCAGAAAAATTTATCTAAATTAAATTTTTGTTTTTAAACAAAATTTATATGTATAAATATATAATGCGTTATACATGGAGCAATTTTTTTATCCACGAAAAATTTTTCTGAGAGAGAAATTAATTCTCAATTAATTTCTATCCAAAAGTTTGGAAACAATAAGAAATTTTAAATAAAAACATCAAAAAATCAGATATTAAATTATCATATATTAAAAATATATAGCTATTAAAAATAAAAAATGAGTAATGACTCAAATGAGTAATAACTCAAAATCAAATTTTTGTTTCATCTATAAAAAAATAAAAAATCCTTAAATTATTGAAAAACAAAAACAAAAACTAAAACATTAAATATTTCTTTAAATGGATTATTTTTGTTTCATCTATAAAAAAATAAAAAATCCTTAAATTATTGAAAAACAAAAACAAAAACTAAAACATTAAATATTTCTTTAAATGGATTATTTTTGTTTCATCTATAAAAAAATAAAAAATCCTTAAATTATTGAAAAACAAAAACAAAAACTAAAACATTAAATATTTCTTTAAATGGATTATTTTTGTTTCATCTATAAAAAAATAAAAAATCCTTAAATTATTGAAAAACAAAAACAAAAACTAAAACATTAAATATTTTCTTAAATGGATTATTTATCCTAGTAGTATAAGAACATTATATTAACAACAACTTCTCAGAAAATGGAACGCGTTGTATCAACAGAGAATATGGATCGTCGTTACACCAACCCTCGATGAAGAAAAAGGAGACATTACGATGGGTAGTGACAGAGTCACGTATAATATAATTCCAACAAACATGTATAGTATGATTCCACAAATAAATGTTCCGTTTCGTTGGTTAGTCTTTATCTACATCCCTTGAATCTTCGCTTTTCTCTATTAAAGGGAAGCGAGGGGATCAAATGGGATCGAAGAGACGAATGATTCATTCGGTAACTACATTAACTTACGATGTGATGCACGTGTTATCCCTGAATGTGCACGTGGAAATCATTAGACTTTTCTTTTATATGAAAAAAAAATATATTAAAATAAAATTCTAATTATAAATAATCAATTGATATGTATTACATTTCGTTTTTCTATTTCAAATAAGAAACTTTATTAATTTATTTATTTCTAATTATATCAAAGTAAAATTATTTTTATTGTTTATTATTTATATAAAAAGACTTAATAAATTATAATTATAGTATATAGTTGTAAAGAAAGAATAAGTTAAATTTCTAATGTTATTGTCATATTTATGAATGATCATGTGATAGTCGTATAATAAGACAGGATGTATCTAAGTTTACTTTCTCTTTGTTACATGACTGTCAACTCTGAAAGTGTAAAATTTAAAATTTTTAGAATTTAAATAAGAAAAAATAAAATTTAGTATAATAAGATTGTGATATTTATATTATTTAAAAAAAGTTAATAATATTATAATTATTATGGATAAAAAACAATAATTTTAAAATTAATATTAATTTTACATATCTTATTTTATTCTTTCATTTCATGCAATATCAGTTATCAATAAAGCAATCGAAAGAAGCTATAATAGCAATTTGAAACGAGATTTATTTTTATTTTTAAAATTTTAAAAGCAATCGTGTATTTTATCGCGTTCTTTCAGCATACGATACGCAAACTTGTAACAGGTTAATACGGAAGTGAAAACAACATAGATAAGAGTTCGATAACAGAATCGGTATTTTTATGCAAAATAATTCCAAAAGGATCGAATGCCATTTTCAAATATACAATTTATTCACGAAACAGTTCACTAAATAAAATCTTTACGATGAAAAAAATATCATAAAAATATCATATACAATAATATCCGCATAACCAGTTCAGAATCAGAAGCTTTATTTATCAGAGAATTCACATATTTTAAGAATTGTTGGCTATTTTCTTGATTTTTCTCACTTCTGAAAAACATTTTTTACAAGAATAACAATAAAGTTATATATATAAAAATGTCGATTTATTTATAAAATTACAAACAATTAAAGTTTACATTAAATGAAGCGAGATAGAGATAAAGTGAAATAGTTTTATTTATTTCACTTTATTTAAAGCACAACTTCAATTATAACTTAATAATAAAAAAAAATATTAAAGATTTAATAAATGAATTCGATATTTTTGTATTATATTTATTTTAGCTTAAAATCAAAACTACTAATATATTAATACATTCTTTGTCAAACTAAGATATAATTTGATCTGCCATATAAATTATCAATGTAATGTACCTAATAAATTTATTGTTTGTTAAATAAAATATGTTCTATAATGGTTACAATACGAATAAAAATTATTATTGTAATAAGAAGCGTTTAATGTAAAAAATGCAATACAAAACGAACATTTTTTTAAAATTTGTTTAATATTAATAATATATTTAAATAAAAATTCATTGATAATAACTTTATTATTATTATTATATTTCAATTATTATTATTATAATTTTAATTAATATTAATAAAGATTTGTATAATTGATAGTTTTTTTT
>NW_006263491.1:949709-955374 GCF_000469605.1 Apis dorsata
ATAAAAATATAAATTTAGAAATAAGATTATTTTATAACCTGTACAACTATTTTCTATTTTCTATTTTTATATTTTCTATTTTTTTGTTCAAATAATTAAAATTTCTATATCAAAAAATATATTATTATTAGAATTATTATTGTATTTGAAATATAATTATCACATAGTATTTTTTTTATAATTATATAATTATATAATTATATTGTATATTTATTCAATTAAAATGAAAGTGAATATTTGTTACAACAAAAAACAATCAATCGAACAACATCGAAAAAATTTTGTATTGAAAGAAAAAGCCAATGCTTATACTAATCGATATTTCAGATCGAAAGTGATTACAGCGCCAGCATAAAATATCGGCAGTCTATAGTACTAACATTCTAATATACATAATTACATATATAATAATTTTTTATAAATAGATATTAAAAAATATTTCATAATTTTAATCAGTATCGATTCGTGATACGAAATGTGTGAACATATAGAATTATAAGAAAACTTGACGAAGAATTGAAGTATAATAAAATATATATATTGATTACTCAATTTTCCGATTTCTTCAATAACAAGTACTGGAAAATTGTCTACCAATCATAGCAAAACTACCAACTACTAGTCAAACTTGGCAACTTTACCACTCGTACAAGATAAAAAAACATCTTGATATTGATTTTAGTCAGTCGTACGAGAATTCGTTACGAACGATGTTTGATTATATCTCTAGACGCACATGATAACAGTTCTAAGCGAACAAATTGCATAAAAATTTATATAGAGAGTATTAATATATTTGTGAAATACTTTTGAATTATATTTTTAAGCTAAAAATATAAACATAATAATTATTTAAAAATATTGATTGAAATTTATTTATTAAGTTACAATTAAAGAAATACCTACAATAGGGAAAAAATATATTTTTGATTAATTTAAATAAATCAAGAGTACCAAATGTTATCGATATCAAATTATTATTTTTATATGAAGATTATAAACAATGTATAAATTAAAATGTTTAGAATTCCATATAATAAAAATATAATTGAAAACTTCAATTTCGAGACTATAGTTATCCATAAAATTAAATTAAAGAAGCAAATTAAATTTTAATAAAAAAATATTATTTATATCTATGATATATTTAATTATTATTTTTGCTTCAAATTCTATTTTTTATAATATTATAATTATTATATTATAATTAATATATAATATATTATTTTTTATTATATTATAATTATTCAGAATCCAAAAGCGTGAGAAAAATAAAAAATCTCAATTTTTTTGAAATCGGAAATATCGACATTTTCAAATTTCGCAATTCAATTCAATCTAATCTCTCTTGAATATCGAATCTCGACCCGATATTTTTGATATTTTTGCGTATTTCTATTTATATAACTTAATAATAAATATATAATATAATAATATAATAATATATTATATATATTATAATATTAATTATTATATAATTATATATATTATAATATAATAATAAATTATAAAAATAATTAAATAACAGTAAATAAGCTTCATCCAAATCGTATTTTTATACCAAATTATATATTTGTTTTGAGCTACAGATTTCTTAAATATGTTTCATGAATATATTAATATTGTACATATTATAGAAAATTCAAGCTTGATAGTCGTCAAACCATATCGACGAGTGAACAGTCTAGGTCTCATATCAATTAAAAAAATGGACGAGACGACTTTTCACGGGACTTTTTTGGTTTTCATCGCGATAGAAATTGACAGTTCAAATGCTAATTCGTTCGAGACGAATGCTAATTAAGAGAAATTCCTCGATATTCGATATTGGTTTCCATTGCGTTTGAAATTATCTAGAGCAAAGATATTGCAGAATTTCGTTTTTTTATGATAGATTTCACTAAATTGAAATGAATTTTCAAAAGTATAAATTGCATAAATTTATAAAGTAAGATAAAGTAATAAGATCAATTGTACACATAGCAAAAATAATTTGCAAATGAATATGTACTTTATAAATTTATATGATTTATTTAAAGATAATAAAATCATTCCTACTTTGTTTTATATGAATCAATATTATATATAAATTTGATATAGATTGATATAATTGAGTTAAAAAATATTAAAAATTACAAAAAAATGTAATATCTAGAATTGGAACAATAAATAGGAGCAAGAAATTGAACTGAAAGAAAAGAAAATGGAAAAAGTTAAAAATTTGTCGATCTTTTTTTTCCCTTTTATGGAACTCATAGATCGAGGATTTTTACCGTGATACCCGTTCATTAATCACACGGTTGTCAAGAGAACGACATGGTAGCACGAGACCACTAGGCGAACTGACATCGAGAATAGGAGATCTCCTATATCCCGGAAATGCGGCTTAGTCACTGGTTGGGGGTGGCCATTGTGCCTCGTTGAGTGCACATTCGTGTAAAATCCATAAGGAATGGTCGCGTCGAATCTAGGTATGTCGCGCTCCGTCATGACCGAGTAAAATATCAAAGGTGTATGACCCATAAACATTGTTGCTTCGATTGATTCGTATAAATACGTCGTATCGATGGAATTTATTATTTATGATAAAAGGTGATATTGCTTCACTAGTTCGTTTATTGATTTTAAAATAAAATGATAAAAGTTATTATAGGATAAAAGAAAATAGAAAAGGAAAATAAAATACAAATAAATTAAACTAAAAATAAATGAAAATGAATTAGTAAATTAAATATTATAGGATAAATAAATGATAAAAAATAAAGATAAAGAAATGAGAATGAAAAGATATTGTATTGATGTGAATCTAAATCATTGAATGGAAATTCAAAGAATGCATGTAAAAAGTAAGAAATGAATGATTAAAATTAATAGAGATTTAAAATTAAAGTTAAAAATAAGATGAAATTAAAGAGATTATTAAAATTATTACAATATTTATTTAGATTATTTGAAAATTAATTGAATTTGAAACAAAATTGAGATATAAAAAAATAGAATTGAATATTAACTATATCTTTTATTTATTGAATTAATCATATAATATAATCATATAATATTAATAAAATTATCAAATTCTTTCGAATATTTTTGCTATTATAAAATAAATAACTATTATAAAGTTAAATATTGATCAACGAATTGACGTGACACTTTATACATAAGTAAATATAAATATTTTTCTATTGAAATTATGATTTTAAAATGATATTATTTATCAGATAATTTAATATAATATTTTACCGATTTGGACATATTTAAAATAATATTACTTGAAATAATATTTCAAATAATAATAATATAAAAAGTTGAGAATTATAATGCTACAAGTTCAACTGATAAAATTAGAACTGTACCAAATTTTAATATTTTTAATTTAAAGGAAATTTTTAAGAAAACCGTGAATGTGATTTAATTTTTGATTTAATAAAAATTTAGATTAATTTTAATGAGTGATAATTTATATAATATAATAATAATTTATATTTTTATCCTATATAACAATATATTAGATATTTAATTTTACGATTTAAATGCTGCAATTTTTTATTTCACGCAAATTTCTTGTATTTTGATTGCGATCATATATAATAGAACGTCATCGAGTTTGCATAATATAATATTATATTATATTCCAAAATATTTATTTGCACAAAATACAAAAGAATCTTATTTTTTATGTACCAATATATCGTATGTATATTGACCTCGTTAATTTCATCATTTCAGTAGAAATATTACAATAATTATTTTGAATTAAAATATATAACGAACATATGAATAATTAATAATTATTCGTATATAAATTTAAATTATTCGTAATAAATTTATTACAAATAATTTATACAACTTATTAACATTATTTATATAACTTAAATAAATTAAATTCATTATAAAATTTATAAATATTGAAAAATACGCAATATCTTAAAATAGCTAATATTTTTGAACATGATATAATTCGCAAAGTTGTTAATCGCGTGACGCACGGTCACGCGTTACCGTCAAATAGAAAATCAATCTTCACATAACCAACTAGGCAAAAATCTAACCAAAATCAATCAACGATGGCTCATAGGAAACCGAAAGTCCTTTATTTAATATTAAAACCTATAATATGTAGCTAAAACTATTATATTATGCAAATAGTTAAAATAGTTAAAATTAAAGTGCTATTATAAAATTAATTAAATGTATATATAATTATGTTCATATATATTTATACTATGTATAAGAATTATTAATTTTTACAAAAAATACTTGCATATTCTTAATAGTAAAATTATATTTATATAAAATTATAAAGGCCAAAATGCTTGGAGGATAAGCAATTTATATAACCAAATTCATATAATATTGAATGCTTATTTATTATTTCACTATTTAATTTTTCGTTTCACATTCACATAAGTAAATTTAATAATACATTTAATTAATTTCTCGAATTATATAATAATTAATCTATTATATTACTTACATTTTTATTTAATAATGTTCATCATTAGTTCAAATAATAGTTCAATTAGAGTTCATTTAATTGTTCACTTAATTGACATAAATTTCATTTCAATAAATAAAGTTCAAATGATTGAAACACAAATTTACTGATATATATAAAAAAACAAAAATTTTGAAATCAATGTCAATTTGAGGTTAGGTTGTTCTAGTATTAATAAATCGACCGTACAACATTTCGCAATTAGACTACTCTAAGTTATATGATGTTTTGCGGTTGATATTCCGCTTGATATGCCCCCTAGGGTTGATAATTTGCACGATATAATCACAATCTGTTGCATCATGAGGCGCGTGAGACTGGAGTTAAGGCCAGAATGCTTGGAAGGGTGGTTAAAAAGGAGGTACGCACATGTTGCGGCGAGACAAATGTACGGAACGAAAGGAAGAGGGAAGAAATCAGATGGAGAAGAAGGGAGAAGAGAAAAGGATAGAGTGACGTATGTAGATTTTCAAAGACTGGAAGCACGCGTGCGCGCGATTACGTGTATCCCTGACAAATAACCGAACACAGTCATTCCCCTATGAGTGTTCGAAGTGCTCGTAGGGGAATGACTCGACAGAGATAGACAAGAAGGAAGCACTCGTCGCATTTCTAAATCAGCAAATGTGCGAAAAAGAGAAAGAGAATTTATATGGAAATTAATATGGAAAGAAGCGTAAGGTAAGAAGATAATGTTGATTATATTTGAAGCGTTTTTAATAGCGTTGTAATATCAAGAAATAAATTTTTTTCAAATTGAAAAAAGAAAATATAATTAATAGCAAATTTTGATTTATTTTTACAATCAATATACATACATAAATAGAATTTTTTATTTTTTGAAATACAATATAAATTGAAAATATATTTAATACTTAACATTTTATTTCTATTTATTTCTATTTACGTATTGAATAAAAATTTTCAAATAAGGAAAAAGTTGAAAATTATTCTATCTTTTTTAATTAAAAATTTTTTCTGGAATTTTAAAAATTGTAATATATAATGAAGAATAAAGATACGCTAAATAAGATATTTTAATGATTTTAATTAATATTATTATTGAAATAATTTTATTACAATGAAATATATAATTTTTGAAGATATATTTCATAATATTTTATAGTATATATATTATAATGAAATACATTAATATACATTACATTA
>NW_006263491.1:955566-957810 GCF_000469605.1 Apis dorsata
TTAATACATCGTTTTATAAATCTATGAATTGTTTAATAGAATTTCATGGAAATTATATAATAATTAAAAATGCCTTATGAATATGTTGATATAATGAATATTCTATTCTTAAAAATATATCTTTAAACATAAATATATAAAGCATATTATTATGCAAAAAATGTAAAATAAAAAATGTATTTCTAAAATCCTCTATCCAGACATTTGCATAAATAACATATTATCAATAACAATTACATTTAAGTAATTAATTTAAAGTCATTAATCTAGATTCAAAGTTGAAAAAAAAATTTATTTTTTATTCGAAATATCATTACCTAGTACTGAACTCAGAATTAAAGAGAAACAAGGAGAGCATGGGAAGGAGCGAAAAGGGATGGTTACCATTAAGAAGGGTGTACTACCCCTTGCAAGAGCCGAGTCTTACCGCGTTAATTGCAAGTACTTCCCTCGGGGTACCACAACGGGTATACATAGAGTTCTACCCACCTTGCAGGTTCCACCCCATCCAGTAGGGTTTAAGGGTACGCAGAGATGATTCGCGCACCCCTTTTTCCCTTTTCATGCTCACCCGGGTCCTTTCATTCCTCGCCAGTGGTTAAAATATTAGGATTTCCCCGAGGTCTCGTGCGCTCGTGTTAGGGCTATCGGTGCCTCCCTTCCTCTTCTCTCCTTATCCAGTGACTCGTCAACAGCTCGACGAGACGCAGTAAGCTCTTGTTCCTTCGATTCGGCTCTCGAAAAGCTCTCTCTTTTACTCCTTGACACCCTCGTTCGAACGACTAAGATCCGAATCAAAGACAAGGCTCTTCTTTCCAATGATTCCGGTCCATCGCGTCTTGATATTTTTGAAATTACTCTAATGCTTTGACGAGTGAAAATGGACATTGATAAATGAGATTCGTTTGGAAATATAGATAAATTTTTATAATATTACGTATTTAATATATTATTTTTTGTAGCTATTAAACGAAAAGTTTCGATAGTTGATCGACACAAAATTTTGAGGGTGATAACAGAGAAGTATGGATATTAAATATAAAATTGTCTTAAATTTGAATTTTAAAAAAGTACTATATATTATATTAATACAGATGTGATTAATACATTGACTGTTGCCTATTCTATAAGATAGATCTTATAGAATAATTATTAGTCATTGATTATCAAATAATGATATTTATATTCGAAAACTATATAAATAATAAATATATATTTTTCATAATAAAGTATTATTATTATAAATCCTAATTAATCATAATTAAAAATATAATTATCTTATGATCATTAATTATTAAATTGATTAATTATAATTTCTCTTAATTATATTAAATTAAATTAATATAATAAATTATTTAATAATTAGTAATTATATAATTATTAAGAAGATTAATTACTAATTATAATTTTCAATCAGATTAATCAGATCTTTATCCAACTCTGCTCATATGTATAATTCAAAAAAGAATGAGTTGATTGAATTGAGATGAATTGGAATAAACTAAAAAATCTTCTCATTTTCTTCATTTAAATTTATAATCTAATTTGTAAAAATGATTTACTATATTTAATATGAATAGAGAAAAAAATAACATAATAATGAGACATGTGATTGTAATTTTTCTATAATAAAATTACACATATTTGATTACATTATAATTATAGGATATCCCATATATAGATAAGATATCCCATTATGATCATGATCATATGACATACATATATATAATATAAATATCGTTATAATTTACGTTTAATCTCACATTTTTTTTTGTTATATTATTTTTCCTTCTTTTTTTAAAATCATACTGTAGAAATATTAAATTTAATATAAAATTTAATGCAATAAAATTGTAATATTTATATAATTTAAGAGAAATCAATAATATTATAATTTTAATGTCTAAACAAAAAATATAAAATTAATATCAATATTATCTTGTTTGTTTCATTATCCCATTCATATGAACATTTAATAAAATCAATTTATGAATAAGACAGAATACATCTTTTAAAAAATGAAATAGATAAATGTAAAAAGAAACTTACTAATATTATACATTATTATATGATTTTTCTAATGATACAAATTAGAACTATAATTTTCTTATTATCTCATTATATCTCATCAAAAAGTATTCAGTATTATAAATATCATTATCTTGAATAATTTTAAATCAATGAAATTTAGATAAAAAATTAGGATCTTTCGCTTTTTTATTTTGAATATTTTTTTTTTTTTTT
>NW_006263491.1:957924-962640 GCF_000469605.1 Apis dorsata
AAA
Organism: Apis dorsata; assembly: GCF_000469605.1. Taxonomy (NCBI): domain Eukaryota; kingdom Metazoa; phylum Arthropoda; class Insecta; order Hymenoptera; family Apidae; genus Apis; species Apis dorsata. Next base: position 957,928 of record NW_006263491.1, read on the forward strand.
AAAATGGTTACGTGGTGACAGATGCGAAAAACCGGAATGAAGAACATATTAAATTACTTTCATCTCGAGTACTCGTGTTTTCCTTCCGCATATTCTCATCTTATTACACTTGCACACCTTTAATTGCATAGCAAGTTATTTTAAAACGAACATAATTATTTGATCGTCATTTTCGTCGTTATTTTTCGAATCAATATTTGAATTGTATTTTATTATCTTAAAGTTAAATTAATTATCAATATTCGATTACATATTTAAAACTTCAGTTAGATTAATTCATAATATAAATAATAGATTGACTACTTTCTATCTAATTAATTATTGTTGAATTATATTCACCAATTTCTACAAATGAAATTTTAATTTTTGAAGTACGAAAATATCTTTAAAAATTTAAGACATGTATTGAAAAAGAACATACACACACATTTTTTTCTATCCGTAAATATTTATACAAATTTATATTCATATTTTATTCATTATTCATATTTTTATATTATATAATTATAAAAATGATAAATAAATATTTTATTCATCCTCTAAATATTAAAAATTCCTCTAAATATCATAATGAGTATTTATTTTTGACACTTTATACATTTTTTTATGATTGATAGTAAAAGAAAGATTTTATATTTTTTTTTGTATTTTTATATTTTTCTTTAATTATAAATATTATAGTTATATAATACTACATAGTTATATAGTTGTATAATAATATAAATACTATAAATATTATAATTGATATAAAATATAATATTTGTACACGATAAACATATGTTGAAATATGATGAAATAAGATAAAAATATGTGTTTATAATTTAATTCTTTTTAAAATTTTTCTTATTATTATATAGAATATTAATATATTCATGAAACATTTTAGAAGATCTTGGAAGTCAATTTTATTTCGTTTTATCTAAAACTATAAAAAATTTAAATTGCTTATATAATTTAATAAATAAATCAAAATCAATTTTTTATATATCAATTTTATTTTATATTTGTTTTCTTTAAATGTTTTTAATTTATTATTAATCTCATTTATCATTGTATTATGAAAATAGTTGCAATGATTTTTATAATTTAACAAATTTATTTTACATGTAAATTATAATAATATAATAATATGAATGTAATTATAATAATATAAATAAAATATATTTTCTTAATTAATATACTAATATTTTTTAAATATTTTCTTTTGTATTTAATCTTTAAAATTATTCTTTCATAAGTGCTTTACGAATATATTATCATTTTACAGACATTCAAAAAATACCACCATTTTTGATTCAAGATAAATTGAATTATTTGAATTTAAATAACATTTCATTAATTAGAATGAGGTTAAAAATTTTTTTCCATTTTTATTTTCAAGTTTCACGAACCGTAGAATTTTTTTGTTACGCGAGAAATTCATCAAGATACGGGAAAGAAAAACTTATCTCCCTTCTTATTCCTTAAATTAACGAGTTGCCTGGGAGATTAAACGCTTCCAACGATTTTCTCTCGCTAATTCGCCGGTTCAAAGCTCTTTGACCTTTTCCTATAAAATAAACTGCGATAAAATTTATCTAGAAAAGTTACGAACGAGAAAAGCTTTTTAGTCTCTACGTTTAGTTTAAAAAATTTTAGATCTTTTAAGATATGTAGACAGTAAAATAAATATCTCTGTTGTGTTTTTATTTACTAATAGTACAGTATAAAATACACATTCCAACCACATGTTCGAATACTGATTTAAATGAAATATAGCAACAAGACAAAGCAATCTATTAGTGATATCTGAATATGACACGAGTATGCTCAGTATATCTAAAGTTTGATTTATACAGCTATAAATGCGATCTCTATTAAATGTGTATACCACTATGAACTCTGGAGATATATGGTAAATCACTAGAACCCTGCTCCCATGGGACACAAGCTCTAACTAAGTATGTATGTACCAACTTTGGCATTGTATATTGCCATCAGAAGTTTACACATTCCACCAATTGTTAATGTATTATGTATTAATGTATTCGTGAAGCATTTTAGAGGATCGATTCTAGAATGAAAACAATGAAAACAAGTACAAATAATATATGAAAATTTTGATTAATCTTTATTTATTATTTATAAAAAAACAATTTAAATTTATGTTAAATAAAAAATGAATATAAAGTGAAACACTATTTCACTTTATCTAAAGAAAACTTAATCTTAATTTTCAATCCTGATTGGATACAATGGATATTCTTTTGTAAAATAATATATATATATATATATACACACATATATATACACATTATGTATATGTATGTTATTTTATACTTTTATAACTTCTTTGATTATATATTATTATATAAAAAATAATAAAGAAAATATGGATACTAGATAATTATTTATTTCATTCCTTTTTCTTTCTTTTTTTCTTTTCTTTTATGCATTCGTGATTGTTTTTATTATTATTAGTATTAAACAAACTTAGTCTTAATAGAAAATCACGCACATTTATAACTTTCATCAAATAAATTCATTCTTTTTTTTATAATTTTTGTTTATAATTAATATAATATAATATTATGTAAATTTAAATAATGATATATAATACAATTAACATATAGATTTATTCAAATATACCTTAAGGATAATAATATAATAGTTTTGTTTTGTTAGGCTTTACAGCACAGTAATTATGGTTGTAATGATAGTAACTTTTTTTCTCTTATGGATTAACATCTGCATCGATATCAGAAATTACATAGGATTATATACATCAACCGGAAGAAAAATTCTTTTGTATTTGGAAGTAGAATTATTTAACGAAAAATATTGATTTTTTCATTTATAGCTATTCTAAAACTATCTCGAATAGAAAATCAAAATATATTTTATAAATAATTAATAAAAATATATAAAATATGTATGTGCAAAAAAATAGTTTTGTGATATTTTGATATAACAAATTTGATTTTTATTTTTATATGTTATTTATATATGTCATATGAAAATCTAGGATTTATGTCTATTACCTGTGAAAATTTTGTATAATTTATTTACTTATATATGCATATAATAGTTAATTCTCATTTTCATCTTAATATAGATCTTATTATTATCTATAATTCAAAATAAAATAAATTTTTTTATATTTTTTATATTATTTTATTATTATACAATGTTAATTGAAATATTTTGAATTATTGAGATTCATATGATTACATATAATAACATTATATAACATTTGTATTTGTACATCCTATTTATTCTGTTTCACTTGTATTATCTATTTTTTTTATCTTTGATACAAATAGCAGAATGAGCCAAAGTCAAATAATGTTCAGTTTTCCAAATATTTGATCAAATATAATCTCGAGAGTATCTATATATGTGGATACTATTGTCTTTATTACATAAATACATATATAAGATATAGTTACATACATATATAGATATAATAGATATTCGATTATATTATATATATTTTTTATTGATTTATGTAGATTTTTGTATATAAAAATTTCTTATATATATATTAACAATCTAATTATAACAATTATTATGTTATAATTATTGATGAATATTCAATCTCTCATTTTTTCTTCAATTTATCTCATCCAATTTCTTTTTTGTTCTTTCAATATGTTCCAAGTAAGTAAATAAAAAAAAAGTATAATCTTATAACATTATATTTTTTATAAATTTATATTTTAACAAATTATCGAATTCTATAAAACGAGACATTCGTTTTATTTTTACAAAAATTTTTCATAAAAAATGAAGTACCGTTTCTTTGTGAAAAAGAAATATCGGGAAAAGATATGACAGAAATAATGACAGCTTGGAAGAAGGGGGATCGGAGGAAAAATGGATGGACAAGCAAAAACTGATGAGAACGAGGCATCAAAGAGTTTGGAGGAAATGAAGGCTGAAAAGGTAAAGAAAGGGAAGGGAAAAAAGATGGCTTAAGAGTAGGCTAAAGAGCGCTGTTTTCAAGTGTCTGCTGCTGTTCTGGCCTGTGTTAACACTTTACGCCTCCCTTTTACGTATTATCGTCCCCACTTAAATACTTTTGTTGGAATTCGGATAGTCTGATTCATAAAATACAGCTACAACTATATTTTATATGCAATATGGTATATACTTGTAATATATTCAAGTAGAAAAAGTTTACAATTGCATCCGCTGAATACTTTTTTCTTGATTATGAATAAAATTATTTTCTTGCAAAATGGTTTCATTCTAATAATTTAATTATATTATTATAATAATTTATAATATATTTTTATGAAAAAAATAAATATAATGTATTTCCATATCTAGGTCTATTATCTATAGCTAACTATTGATATATTGAAATTTTTTAATAAAAATAATATTATATTATCATTTTATAATGACAACAAAACATATTTTCAATATAAAAGAACAAAATATAAGTAGGATGGAAAAAACTAAAGAGCAAAATTTTTTTGCTATTTGTAGTTTTTAATAGTGAAAAAAATTTGTTGTCTTTTTAAAATAATATTTAAGTTGTTGAAATCTGAATTTAATCACAGATTTTCTAAATGCAGCAAATTACCGAGAAATTATTTTTATAAATTCTTCTTTATATAATAATTTATGGTAATATTTATGGTATATAGTAATATTTTTTATTACGTAATGTAAAAATAATTTTAGATAAAAAAATTTGAAAAATTCTAGATATTAAAAATATTATTT
>NW_006263491.1:963123-965150 GCF_000469605.1 Apis dorsata
ATTATTTGTAATTTCGATTTCAATCGACGCAACATTCTTCTGCATTGCGGACATTTCAATGGATTATTGAAAAAATAAATTCAGACTGTTACACAATACAAAAGAATTTGTGTCAGCGAAAAAAATTTGGAATCTCAATCTAAAAATCAATGAAAAAAATGCAAATTATATATCTTTTTTTTTTTTAATGTACATTATATATTTAGAATTCATTCTTTTTATTTTATTATTTTTATTTTATTATTTTTATTTTATTTTATTTCTTGAAAATATTATCTGTTATGATAATTTTTAGGTTATACATTTTTCATAAGTAAGAAATAAAATATTACACAAAATAAATACATTGAAATGATAGTATGTATTTTAGTAATACTCGTCTCGTCATAAAAAATGAAAGGAAACAACAATGCTTTGTTGATAATGCATCTGTTCATTGTACTATGGCCATGAATTTTTGATCAAAAATAAATAGTAATGCTTGGTCATTCATTTCACTGCATTTACCTGATATGGCTCTTTGTGGTTACTTTTTATTTCCAAAATAAAAAGCACTAGTGAAAAAAACTCGCGAGATATTTTAATCATAGAACAATGTAATAGAGATATTCAATAATTTTAATTTAATTTTCAATGATCCAATAATCTATCTTTGCGATGATTAACTATATTTAACGATGTATCGTTAAATATATTTAACGATATCGAAGAAAAATATTTTGAATAAAAAATTGAATAAAAAATAATTTTTATGAATATCATATTTTCGAATTTATATATTGTTATGTTATATATTGTTACATATTGTTACTCTCATTATTTTTCAGAGATTGCATAGATCGAAAATATCAAGTCGATATAATAGAATCGAAAGATTAATAATCGTTAAGAGAATCGATTATTATTAAATTGAAAGAAACAGACTGTATACATACATACATGTTTCACCGGGTAAACAATGTGTATTCTGAAAAGTTGCTAGGTTGCAGAATACTTCAGACTGCATTCGGTTTCCGGTGTCCAGGAGAAGTGCAGGGGTGAGAGTATGCTAGCGATCATGTCGTCTGCGGTGTGGTGAATAGGCTACAGGCGAAATGCCAACTTCGAACTTTATTTACTCGTCCCACCGCGCAACTTGCATCGTGCTCGATAGAGGGAAGTACAATCTACGAGTGGATACTAGTCTTTCTCTTCCGATGCAACATGTTGCGTATGTAAAGTGCGTTTAAACTAAATGGGCGAATGCTCGTTCTTTCTTTTTTCAATAAATTAATCCAATATTGTTTTAATGCAACATTTCATTTATAATTTTTTTTTAATTAATATAATCATGAAATATCAAATTTTTTAATAGTGCAATTATAAAGTGAAACTCCAAGAGTGTTTAATATTTTTTCTATAAAGAATTATTAAAAGATTTTTTTGACAACATTTATGTTTATGTCTATATATTTTGGTAAGTTATAAATAATCATATGTACAAATTATAATATTTATCATAATATTATATACTATTTGACTTTTAATGAGTTAAATGCAAATAAATTTTTTTTTAATTAAATATATTCTCGTTTATTTATTTTAAATATTATTATAAATGCATCTTAAAAGATTAATTTTAAGCCGATAATAATTCGCGTTTCTTTAATAAATAATAAATATTAATTAATTTTATGATGTCTAATATTTAATCATGTATCTACAAGATCATATCTGTAAGATTTTGGATTATATCTAAGTAAATGGATTTTATTATAGAGAAAATAATAAAAAAATATATATTTCAAATTTATTAGATAGAATAGCACAAATCTATTTTTATCTAATTCAATGTATATCAATTTATATAACATAAATCTACTACTTTTTTTTTTTAAATTGCTATATAGGTTAGGCTAGATAAAAAAACGATCCTAATACCAAATGAAACATAATAAATATTAGTTAAATTATAAAATTTCTCTTTAAGAATAATTTTTCGCAAAATATTTTTTATATTTTCATAATCTATTATATTATAATATTAT
>NW_006263491.1:965383-971225 GCF_000469605.1 Apis dorsata
ATTAATATTATATTTATATTATATATTATATTTTAATATAAAAATATTTTTCTAACTCAGTATACAAAATGTAATTTATAATATTAATTTATTATAATATATTATTAATTTATAATATTTTTGCTGTTGTATTGTGGTTTTAGTCAAAATAAAAATTATTTTAGTTTAAATTTTGTCTGTAACTAATATAGATCATTACTATTACGAATTATCATGAAAAATTGCTATTTACGGATTTTTTTACGAAAATCATTCATCTTTATATATAATGATATGTTGTATAAGATTTTAAGTAAAAAGACTTTTTTTTTTCTTTTTTTTTCCTTTTTGTTTTTTATTAAAGAAAATATAATTTGTTTCAGTAAGCTTTGATATTGCTGCTTTGAAACAAAAAAATTTATGTGTGGAAACTATGAAAACTCTAATGTAAAGCATTGTGGCACAATTCAAGAGGAGTAATATATTTAAGAGAACGTATATGTCGTTAATTAACTTCTTTTTAAATGATAGGTTAAACCAAGTTTATACATAATAGTATCTCGTGTTAATTTTCCTCTGTATATCAAAAGTTATCCATTATGTTGCAAGAAAATAGATAAACAAATAGATAAATTAATTAATTATATTACATCTGTTAAATGATTATGTTTGTGCTTATCAAAAAATGTAATTATATATTTGTTTTCTTATATTAAAATAAAAACTTATTATTTTAATATATATATATAATATTTAATATAAATATAATATTTTATAATTGCAAAAGATTTATTTTCATAATAAAATTTTTTAGGTTATATTTGCATGTTTAATGAATTCGAGAAAGAATAATAATTTTTTTTATTTATTAAATAAATAAAAAATATAGTAGTATAATAGTGGATAATTGTTATAAGATTAGGATTGACAATTATAAAGAAAAGAAAATATGTTCTGAAAATTTTTTGTAAATTCTTTTTTTTTTTAAGTTACAAGTATTTTGTAAATACTTTTAAAACTATCATGTATATCGTTCAAAATGATGATTAGAATTTTATGATTAGATGATTAGAATAAAGATTTTAAAAGCATGAACTCAAAAATTGAAGTTTGAATTCCAAGAATTACTAGAAATAACTTCGCAACAATAGGAAGGAAATGTGATAGTCTAAGACAATTATATAAATTATTGATTTCGATCGCCACTTAAACAGAATAATCTCACGAATATATTAGTAGAAATATCATTAAAAAAAAATAGAAAAATTTTATCATTGCATCAATAGTATCTCATCGATATATTTCAAATGATATATCATTCATTCTTTTATGTTTGCTATTTAAAAGTAAGAGTCAATATTTTTGTTGAATAATAGCTTTGATCCTAAATCTTCTGCAATAAAATATTTGCTTGTAAAATATTTATTATAACTATATAATGTATTATTATTTATCCTTTTCATCGATTATTTTATTTAAATTTATTTAAATTTATTTTTTTCAGAATTCCGATCTTTTGGATATTTAGATACCGAAATTTGGATTTTGAATTATACCACTACTTTGAATATCATATATTCAAATATCAAATATTCTAGCAAAAATTAATATAGCGATTTGCCTATAGATATGTATAGTTGATATACAAAGATAATTGAGTACATCGACCTTTAAACATCAGAAATTTAACGATTCGCATTACTGGCTGGATTCCGGCATCTCAAGCGAATTTCGCAATTTACACGTCAAATAAACGCCAAAGAAAAATCTAATTTTCCAGTGTCGCTCTGAAAATCAATCTCGCGACCAAACGAATAGTTTCACTCCCTCTACGTTTAGGAATTCGTTTTGCGTTTTTATAGATTGTTAAAATACCAGATTTATAATATAAAATAGAATTTAAATTTAAAATTTAAAAGGCAATTTTTGAATGAAATTACAAAATACATTTTATATAGTATCTGAAAAGTAATAAGGTATATAAACTCAAAGATATAATATAATTAAATAATATAATATTCATTAAAATCATTCATTTATTCAAAATACAATGATTTATGAAAATATATGAATACTTTTTTATTTTTGAAATGAAATTTTGTAATTGTAAAATTGATTGGTTATTATGAAGCAATTTTTTTTCGAAATATCATTTTAAAAAAATAAAATAGATTTTCAAACTTTCAATGCATTTTTTAAAAATATAATAGAAACAAATTTTAAATTATAAAATGTTTAGAATTTATAAAAAAAAATTTTTAAATTTCCTAAGCAAAATATTTTCAATTTAAAGAAATGCTGAAACAATTGAATTTATCTTCTAAAAAAAATTTTCTATCAACAAAAAAAATTATTTTATATTATATATAATATTATATTTTATACAAAGTTACATGAATTTCTTTCTAAAATTAAGTAATAAAAGTATTTAAATATTTTTATGAGTTATTGTATATTATGATATAATAAATAAATTTATTTAATTTCACATTAATTCATGGAATATCAATTATATGTACAATGCACATGAATTGTATTATCAAAAAACAATAGTTCTATAAACAATTTGAAATGTTAAAAAATAAATTTTAAAACTTATATTCTTTATTTTTTTTTAATTTATAAAAAATCCAGATAAGCCTACTAATTTAAAAAATAACGATTGCAAATTATAACTTTAATTCCTAATAACTAAAATTCGCTTCAAAAATTTAATTTTTGCAAGAAAAATGGCATTAAAACTTTTCTTGTTAGAACTTTTATGATATTACTCTTCATTATGAAGAATCGATATATATAATTATAGATATATATAGTTTCGGAAATTTCAAAATTATACATACGTATTTGAAAGCGTAAAAAGATCAAATAAATTTATTTGTAAATATCGATTCTATATACTTTTCATTAAATATATTTTAAATGAAATTTAATTTAAAACAAATACTTATTTCTTGAAAAACTTTAATTTTTTTCGCAAATTAATTTATTTGAACTTAATAACAAATAACTATGTTCCAGTTAATATATGTTATGTATTTCTATATGTTTAATTAATTAATAAATAAATCATATTGTAGAAGCGAATTTATGAACAACGAGCTATAATAGCACTTTTACTTATGTGGTATATATATGTTTTCTTCTTATAAAAAATTGTTATGAAATAATGCATATAATTTACAAAATGTCTCAAACAATTAAAGCCACGTTTCAAAAATAATGCAAATCTATTAATTAATATTTTGAGAAAAACAGTTTTTTATTTATTTTCTTTAATAATAATTGATCTTTTTGATTTTTCTTGTAAGTATTATATATAAATACATTTTCATTAATATAATATTTTTGATATTATAAGATAACTAATAACTAATTTTTTTATAAAAAATTTATAAAATTACAAATTTATGTTGATTTGAAAATTATTGAATAATTTATCATAATATTTTTAAAAAATTTGAAAAAAAAATGTTCATTATTTCAATTTTTATTTTTTGAATTATTATTTATATACTTTTATATACTTTTTAATAATACTTTTAATAATACTTTTTAAAATTTTTAAAATAACTTAATCTAATAATTAATTTGTTCACTGATGATAAATATTTCTTCTTTATGATAAATTTTTACAAATCTTAATAATATCTAATATTAATATTAATCTTTAATTTTTTTCTTTGCTTTTAAAATTTTTTTTTTATAAATTCTAAACATTTTATAATTTAAAATTTTTCTCTATTTTTAAAAAGCATTGAAAATTTGAAAATCTATTTTACATTGAAATAATTGCATAATTATTAATAATCAAAAGTTTAAAAAATATGCTTGTAATTATAATATTTAAAAATATTTGTGATGTTTCTATAAGTATTTGTAATTATAAGTACTTTTATCATTGAAAAACCTGTGAAGGATAAGATTTTTATATTGCTCTTAATATAATATATGCATCATTAAACATCACAAAATTTAGATCAGAATACATCAATTATTTAGGGAATGAGGTATTTTAAAAATTTTTGATATATTTTCTCGATTTCGTTTGCTTCATTGGCTTGTGAAAAACGAATGAGAAATATAAATAATGATTTATGTGAAATAAAATAATATATTCATATTTTGCTTGACGATACATAAATTCTTAAGTTTCTTAAAATCAAAACTCAAAAAATTAATTAAAATTAATTAAAATAATTAATTAAAATTCTAATTCTTTATTATAATTGATAATTTTAATTGATAACGCGATAATTAATTGAAATAATAAATATAATTGTAAATATGCTTATAACATATAATAATAATTCACAAAATGAATTTATATTATTTTTAAAATTGAAAATAGTTTTAATTGATAGATATTATTTTCAGAAAAATTTGAAGAAAAAATTAATCCTGTAATTTTCCAGACATATTATATATATCTTTCGATATGATTTATCGACTGCACTGACGTCGAGAAATTTCCGGTATTTATGGCGATTATACAAACCTATACTGCAAAGGACAGAGAAGAACTAATTAATTGTTCGCGGCCGAATTGTTCCAAAACTCGAAGGAAGGTCTCTCCTATTAGTTACGTTGAAATCCCATATCGGCTAGACTCGCAAATAGCGAACAACAATGAGCAATCCTGCAATTAACTGTCTCATGGTAAAGAAAACTTTAATCGTTGTTTTCTCCCTTTCTCGAGAGATCTGCAAGGAAATCAAAACAATGGCTGTTAATTTACGTGTAATTAATGGAACTCTCATGTAAGTATATTATACACTCGAATCCATAACTTATTTGATATTAATTTAATTTTAAACATGAGTTTATTTTAATTTGATTTTATTAATTTATGAGTTTGTTATAATATAATATAATAATTCTAAACAGATATTAATTGAAATAAAGAGTTTCTTTTTGTTTTTTTTTTTTTAATTCTACTCCAAATTATGTATAATAGTGCTCAATTAATAGTCGTAAAATCAAAATTATAAATAATTAATATGTTTTAATTTTTCTCTTGAACAAGAGAATATGTTAGTATTCTGACAATTATTTGCAGTCTTTTTTTCAATTTCACTTTCTTCATTGATTGTAAAAAATGTGAAAAAAAAATATTTTTTTAAATAAGATAAAATAATGTATGTAATGTATATTATTTTGTTGTATTCTGATTTTCATTGTTGCCGATAAAATACTTATATGGAAATATACTTAGATAGTAAATGAAGTTAATAATATTATTGGTCTAGAATAATTATTAATTTTTAGAGGCATATGTGTATTTTAAAAGCTAAATTCATAGGAATTGATTGATAAATATGATAATTATTTATTATTATTGATTATTTAATAATATTTATATATTATTCTAAATAGTATATTGAATAATATTCAATATTTGTTATTTGCATATAGAATTTTTTTAATGTTGAAAAAAATTTGTTCTTATAATAAAAACATTTTCATCTTTTAAGTTTTATTCAAACTTTTACTTTTAAGAAATTTTTTTATTTTATTTTATTTTATTTTTTTTTTTTTTTTGTGTATAATGAAACTTATCATCAATATATCAAGAATTTTTTTAAAAACGTTTTATTATTCATTATATAAATAGAATTTATTAAAAAGTTCCATAACTGTTTTAAACTTTTTTCTAAATAATTGTTTAATATCTTTTCCATAAAATTTAGCTTTCTTTTTTTTCATTTAATTAAAATCAATATATCTTTGAAAAAATAAAAGCATTTGTAACATTATGATAAATATATTTTTTTCTTAAACTCTTTTTTTTAATTTATGTAATGAATTATTTATCTCTAATATATTTTATATATATATATTTTTTATATTTTGATATGACAAT
>NW_006263491.1:971300-975806 GCF_000469605.1 Apis dorsata
TTATATTATTTTTTTTAGTAATGATGAGTATTATTGTTTAATTTTTAAAGGATCAGAAATTAATTTGACTTCAGTTAATATTGTTTTAATTATATTTCCCTTTTCTGCTAGGATTTGATCTTTAGAGTATTAAAATCCTAAAAAATTTCCGAAATTTGACTTTTTAATTATGATATGTTCAAACTTTCGTAAATATTATATTTTTAAAAATTTGAAAATTTTTCATTTCATTTTTTTTTGACAAGCAATTTATCTCATTTATATAAAATGATATTCATGATAGATTCAGAATGATTCATGATATTAATATATTTATGAATCATCTTTGAAAAATTAGAGATAAGAATTAAAGATAAAAAAAAGTTAATATATAAAAATATCGATTGAAGTTTATTTATTAAATTATAATTTAAATTTGGATTAGATAAAATAAGATATAGAATGAAACAACTGTGTGACAGAGATAGAATTGCTTCACTCATTAAACTTCAGTAGCTTATAACTAAATAAATAGTTCTAATATTTTGTATATCAATTTTGTGTTTTTTTTTTTTTTTTTGATCTTTCAAAAGTGATTCATAAATATATTAATACTCTGTACATACAATAATAGAATATTTTTGCAATTATGCAAAATTTGATTATAGAAAAATCTACAGAATGCATATAATTTATAAAAAGATAAAATATTCAAAATATAATATGTATTGTAATATTTGAAGACTAAAATAATTCATAACATTATTTAAATTCATTTTTTTTTCATGTTAATAAAAATTTGATTTTAGTATTTGCAGTTTAAATATTTTGTTTTAATCTATTGGCTTATAGAATAAATCTATTAGCTTATATTATGTCATTTATCGATTTTTAAAAAATTAAGATAAATTAATATTAAAATTATTGAAACATAACATTTCCTTAGAATATAAAAATTAATTATTGGCAACAATGTTATCATATTATAATGTTCATTTGTTCTATTTCGAAATGTATTATTAAATAATTTATAGACAAGAATGTATATAAATTTTCTATTCCGTTTTGTCAGGTATTCTTAATTATCCTTTTTGTTTATCGTCAACTTCGTTGATCTTGTCAAAAGGAATTTTAATCTCTTAACAATGGTATGTCGTTCTACAGATTTAAGAATTAAAAATATAAAAAAAGAAAAAATTCTTGTATTGTGAAATATTATAATAATAACAAAATGTATTGATTATATTTTTATATTTATATTATAATCTAATATAATTTAAAAAATATCTAATATTTTTATAACTATAAAAATATGATTATAGATAATGTTAAAATCAAATTATATTATTGATCACTATATATTATATATTATTATTTATATATATATAATATATTATCATTGATTTTATTACTAATATTTCACGATATAAGAAATATTTAGATTCTCTTCTAACAATTTTTAAATTTCTGTCCATTGACTAATACACGTTTTCATTTAATTTCATTTGAAATTAAAATTTTTTTTATATTATTGTTTATAATTTAATTTTTATAAATCTAATACTATCTTTAAATTATTTAAAATTAATTTTAAAAACAAATAAATTTAATATATATATATTTTTATATAAATATTTCAGTGATTTGTCTTAAAGATTGCTTAAAAAGAACAGATTTATCTTTCAATTAGTTCAAATAATTAAACTTTTCACTCTACATCGTAAATAGCTTCGTATAGTCGTTTTATTCAAGCGACAGTAAGCAAAGAAATCGATCGAATTTACGAGCCAAAAAATAGGAGTCTACTCGCTTCGAATAAAGAATCATTCGCTTTGTTTTCACATGGTAAATAAACACAATGTAATAGACAATGAAGGTAAAAACATGGCGACAAACATAATGCAAAATTATTTAATGGTTTAATTTGTGTCATTGATAATTGATGCATTTAAAAATTAATTTTGTTATTTGCAAATATTACGTGAAATTAAACAAACAATAAAAAAACAGTATAAAAATATTGTTTCATTTCTGTGAGATAGAAAACTTCAAATAATAAAAACTCAATTCACTTTTTCATCAAAATTAAGATATGTGCTCTTTTATATATATCCAGATTTAAATATATAGAATATATATAACATAATTTAAAAAGAGAAACAAGAAAGTAAACTATATTTCTTAAATTATATCATAATTTTTTGTAGTTGAACAAGATTTAAAATCATTGCTGTAAAATTAAAAAATATGAGATATTTTATCATTTGATCATAGATTAAATGTCTGAAGTATTATTTGCTATTTATATTCAGAATTCATTGAAACTCAAACGTTTATTTTTTTATTTAATTAAAGTGCAATAAATGTGGAAAATGATTGTATTCTATTTTTCATTTCTTATTTGTTAAATTCTGAAAATAGATTGAATTTTTTTATCACTTACTATAATAGTGATATAAATTACAATTTTAAAAAAAAATGATTTTAAATCATTTGAATTTCTTGCGTATTCGAATTGCTATGAAAATACATAATGCAAGAATATTATGTCAAAATAAATAAAAAGTTGAAAATTTACAGAACTTAACTATTAAAAAGTACAAGTATCAACGATTATTCATTTTATTAATAAATTGATTGCATATTTTATTATTATTTTAGCAAATATATAATATGTTATATGACAATATTAATAAAAAATACAAGTTATAAATTTTTGGTAAATCTGTTACATATTATGTTATATAAAATAATTACAATATATTTTTTATTGTAATACTATTAAAATTAAAAGTTATTTATTTAAAATGTTATTATTTGAAATACTTATTGTCATGACAATATTTATATAAAACTAAGATATAATTTATATAATTATATAATTTAAAATATAATTTCTTTTTATAATTATTATTTCCAAAAGAAGTTTATTTATAATATAGCTGTATTATTCTGAGAAAATTATTAATTTTTTGCCATCTCTAATTCCAGATAATCCAGCATGACCTAATTCTATGTAATTGATTACGATAAAATTTTTCATCGTAAGTTTAAACATTTTATTTCATTTTAAAAAGTTTCGTTTTATATTTGAATATATTTGAAATATATTTGAAATATTTTCTATAATTATTTTTTTTGAAAAAGTTTAAACTATTTTTATATTTTTACCAGCTAAAGAAATAAAAATATTTATTTCTAATTATCTATCAAATGTAAAAAATTCATTTTCTTTAATTCTATTTATTATTTCCAAATTCGAATTTTCCTTTTTTCTTTTAAAAAAAAACTTTCACTATTCTCTTTAAAATGTTATTTAGTTAGTTTATCTCCTTCGTACCTGTTCCAGGATATCGACATAAAACTTTTTATGATTCGCATAAAGGAAACATCGATTCGATTCATCGTTTCTGAATGGTATGAATTTAACATCGAACGGATAAAAATAAAGAGTCGAGCTTTATACGAAGAGATAAAGATTTAAAAATATATCGTTGACAGAAACAAGAAAATAGGAAAGAATAGAGAAAAAGGAAAGAGAAAAAAAAAAAGAGGAAAACAGATTGTTGTCGTCAGTCGGTCAAAACTAGCTCGTAAGAAGCCATCCCCCAGGAGCTTTCCGGTGTCAGACGCTTCCTGTGTTCCTATCTGACTCTATATACCTATCGATCCTCGGTCTGCACCCTCCTCTTTGTGCCATCCGACTGTCATCCCTCTCTATTCGCCGCCCTTTCGACCTCCTCTTTCCTCCAGAGCTTGGAGATCTACAGGGTGTTAATATAATATTCATCGAACATTTTTAAAAAATCGATTCTAGAAATCAAAAAAAATGTGAAAAATTAAGTTATATACAAAAATATTGATTTCAAATTCAGTATTCGATAAAATAATATTTATTTAAAAAATAAAAATAATAATTTTATAAAAAATAAAAGTACAAACATTATTTGCCAAATTATATTACATTGGTCAATTTGAAACAATTATTTGATTTTGTATATATTATATGAAATATGTATTTTTGTTATATTTTTCAGTCATGAATTTGAAATAGTAATTGCATTATACGTATGAATATTTCAATATAATTCTTATGAGATTATTTGTATTTAATTCTTTCTTTTTATACATGAATGAAATTTTCTTTAAATTTCTAAATAGTTAAATAAATTTTAACATTCATAATTATTTTTATATAGAGAATGATTAGGTAATTCAAAATTAACAACAATAGATTATCCAAAAATATTCTGTAGAAATTTCTATAGAAATTTCTGTAGAATAATATTGTCTAATTGATTTTTTATTTGAAATGTATTATTATTATAAATGTATTATTTGAAATGTATTATCGAAATACTTATATATTTAAAAATTTATTATGAATTAATAATTTTTTTTAATATATTTTGCTAATTATATTTTTTATGTAATAATAATAAAAAATAATATTTGAAATGATCAATATAAATTTGACATAAAATATTATTTCTATATTATATTAGAAATAATTATTTCTTATAATTT
>NW_006263491.1:975975-977847 GCF_000469605.1 Apis dorsata
ATTATTATTTCAATTAATATTTTCAATATATTTTTATTATTTTAATTATTATTTACAATATATCTTTTTTTTTAAATATATTTAACATTTGTTGAAGTTTGTTTATAAATTATAAACAGTTTAAATTTGCATTAAATGAAATGAAATGAAAAGAAAATATATTTTTGAAATAAATAAATAAAAATGAATATGAATGACACAAAATTTTAAGAATAAACTTTTTTTTTAAAATAATATTAAAATAATAATATTTCAAATAAATATTTTATACTAACTTATAAAAATACTGTTTTGAAATGAGTATTTTATTGAAATATAAAAAAATAATATTTCAATAGATTTTTAATTTCAATTTCATTTTATAGTATGATATAACATGTTGAAGTTACTTTTATTGTATATATTAAAACTTATAAAAAACTTAATTTTTCGTCAAATTTATATTAATATTTATAATAATATTTGTTCATAATTTAATTATTAAACAAAATAATATTTTTCAAAATAATAATTTAATTTAAATAAAATGATATTTTTAAACAGTATTTGTTTATAAAAAATATTTCAATTTTCAATATTTTCTCTCAAACCATTTCAAATTTTTCCAAATTTTTCTGATAAATATTGAAACTTATCTATTAAATTATGAAAAATTTAAATTCGTCTTAGAAGTGACACGAAGATAGAGCGAGACGGTTCTATTTCTTCTTGCTTCGTCTAACGCGAGCTTGAACTTGTTACTTACAACTTGATAAGTAATCCTTAATCGATCTTTTTGTACAGCAATTTTTGCATTTTGTTTTGATAATCGATAATCTATTCTGAATATATTAACACCCTGTATATCGTATTCGTATCCCTTTACACACGAGGTGTCCTCGGTCGTAGTTCGCGCCATAACGCTCAGGGTAATTTACCTTGCATATTTATACGCACGTCTCATCGAGAAAAGTGCCTCCGTTAAATGCTCCTCTTCTTCTCTCTTTTCGTTTCTGTTCTTTCCTCCTCTATTCTTCTCTATTCTCTTTCCAGACCGTTTTCTCTCTCTTTTAGCTCGGGGTTAACCGCGTTTAATAGATTCTCGCTACCTTCGATATTTCTAGCGTGCATTTCAAGAATGATGAATAGGAAATTCTCTTTGACTTCTAATAGCAAACAAAGTTGTCTTCTATAGTATTAACTGAGATATTAAAATTATTGAATTTGAATCGGAAAATTCAGTTTTGAGTTTTAATATTTTTGTTAATTTTATAATATTCTCAGTGAATAACGTTTATTATAAAAAAATAATTTTGAATGAAAAAATTTGGATTAGATTTTAAATTAGAAATTATTATTTTTAATTTGCTCATTTTGAAATGCCGATAAATTTATAAATATATTTATATATTTATATATAAATATGTTAAATTTATAATATAAATATAATTAATATTAAAACTATAATTTATATTTCTATTTCTATTTTATTTCTATTTTATTTCTATATTTTTTTATATTTATATAATATATTAAAATATACATATATTATTAAATATATTTACATATAGTGTAATACTTATATGTATATTTATATTCCTATTGAATCAAATAATTAATTCTTAAGTAAAAAATTAACTTTTAATAAAACGAAAGATTTTTTTTAATAAAATATAGATGGTAATTAACATAATGAGGCTAATATAAAAAATGTATACTTTTATAAATATATACTATACTTTTCATTTAAATTGCTGTAAGAATAGAAAAAAATCATTAAAAAAAATTATATTTGAAAACTGATTTGTATATTTGATAACTGATCAATAATAGAAAAATAAAAATATTATAATTGATATAAATAATATAAATAATATGTATATGTGTATAGTA
>NW_006263491.1:978090-980284 GCF_000469605.1 Apis dorsata
AGATAATTAGAGATTCAGAAAATATATTTAAATACATGCTTAAAAGAAAATGAAAAAATTTAAAAAATTTCTTTCTAAAGCATTATTAAAAAAAATTAATTAAATTATGTAAAAATTAATTTTAGAAACTTCTATCTTTCATAACTTCTATCTTTTGTAAAATCTTAAAGATTAAAAAAAAAAGATTAAATTTTTAAAAATAATATTTTTAAAATAATTTTTAAAATAATTATTCAATTTTAATTTTTTCATTCCAATTTTCGAATATCTTCAAATAAAACTTTTCTCTTTCGTTAACTCATTTTTCAATTGGCTTATTTTTTTGTAGCCTTTGCAATATAATTTTTCAATCGGAAGTATTTCGTCTTCCTCAAAGAGAATTCAACGTGAAATAGGATTGCCTCAAGCGTTTCTATTCTCGACATTTTTAGATACCTTTTTTCATTTTTACAGTTATAATCAAAAGAAATTGATCAGTTTCTTAAAATTAATCTTCTTGTACAAGCATTTTACAAGATTTAATTTCTTAACAATGAAATTTTTTTCAATTAAATATTCAATAAAATGGTTCACATAATTTTTTGTTAAAATTAATTAACTAAAAATAGATGTAATTCCACATATAAATTTAAATTTATATCTTATTAATGTTATCGTATATTATAATATTATTAATAATTAATATTAATTTTGAAATTTTTTAATATCAATTATAAATTTTCATGTATGTGTTTAACATGTTTTATATAACAATTCTTTTTTTCATCTAATTGCAAAATGCACGAACAAAAATTATTTTTAATTAATTTAAATATATTTTTGTATCTTGATATAACAATATACGATTTATTCTGCATATATTTTCCAATAATATATTATTGTCATTGCTTGGTGTTTAATGGATTAAAATACCTAATGGATTTATATTAAGATTATTAAAACATAATATTTTCAAATCGGGTCGAGGTCGAAATTGTTCGGGTTAGATCGGATCGAATCGGGCTTCTCCGAAGTATCTCATGACGCATAAATGAGATTTCGAGAGATCCGAATCATATATCAAACCGAATTTTATTGAATTCAATCATAAATTTGAAGTATTTAGAAACTGAGTGAAAGTTAAATAAAGAGATGTTGAAAATTCCGATATTCATGTATCTCGTAAGTTTCGATATTTTCGAGAATCCGATTCGATCCAAATTGAACAATTCTGATTCGAGTATCGAGTATTCACCTATTCAAAACTTTTTCATATTGACAATTTATTTACTAATTTTGTAGCAATTTCACTTAAGTATTACGATTTCATTTCAATTATTAACATACATAGTTAATTTTCAATATATCGTATACAAATTGTTTGAAATTACTTCAATCAACTTACAGTTAACCTCTCTTATTTTTAAAATATTCTATTATGAATATATAAATATATAAAATATAACTAGAATATAAGAATTGTAAATTTAATTCTATTTTTATTATTGTGATAAGTGTTTGTTTACAATTTTGTTTGTTATTGCGAATAGAGATAATGCATAATTTAGATTGATAAAATTCGGTAAGTAATATATTATTATAATTTGGATAATAAAGATTTTGCTATAATATTATATATTTTTACTAAAATTATTTTCTTTAAATAGATATTACTTATAAAATGACTTAATACGATGAAATCCTAATCATTTAGAAAGATTTAGAATACTTATCTATGTACCTTATATAATTATCTTAATATAACTATTATATATTAAAACCGTAAAATTTATTCAGTGATGATTAGAATGCAAGGAGACAAGCAACGGTTGAATATATAAGCAGACAAGGGCTAGAATGACTGATTTCGTTAAATAATTAATTCGTTAAATGATTAATCACCATCCGACCAGCCAAACTGTCTGACTTAACCTGTCTAATTCCATTATGAATTATTCATCGCGTCGATATAACTTTCGAGTTAACTTCGATCGTAACGGAAAACGCTCCATGTGCTCTATAAAATAACGTTTCCACGCTTTTCTAGAAAATTTACATGTTAAAATTGGAATCTGTTACATTTACTCGATTAAATCGAAGGTTAGCAAAAATCAATTTACAATCTATGGTATCGTGTAATCGTGTTTGGGATGGGTTTCTTTTCCAGAGATGATCGATTTTTCTTGATAAACTCATTTTCTATTGAAAAAAAAAA